>NW_007245950.1:305055-349809 GCF_000164805.1 Carlito syrichta
GTTTGTTCCCAATAAACGGCTTCTGCTCATTTCACTGAACAGTCGTCCACTTTCTTTCTTCCTCTTTCTTCCCCTTTATACCTATGCCTCCATCTTGCTTTCTTTTAATGTCTATCCCTACCACAGAATCGGCTTCTGCACTAGACAGAGTCCAGTCTCTTTCTTCCCTTCTATTTCTCCAGAATATTCGCCGACGCTGCCCCACCTTCCAGGGACCCTCTAAATCTCTTTTGGGGGGCTGGCTGCCCATATTCTAGAATCAAACCCTTCACAAAGGCATGGGCTTTGTGTTATTCACCACCACACCCTCCATGCCCAGAACACTGCCTGGCACAGAGTGGGGGTTTCACTAGTATTTGTTGAGTGAATTAATGGAAGTATCAAGCTATCGTGCGAGGCCTGGGGCTCCATCATGGTTCCTGCCCTTGAGCCTAGAAATAGCACTGCAGATGGTAAGACAGTGCAGTAAGAAGGGTTTCCTAACGTGCACTTACAAGGGCTGCCATGCCCTGGACCCGCCAGTTTCTCTGTCCTCATCTCTGACCTGCACCTGCTTCCTCCCTCTCTCTTTTAGCTCCTAGAACTCACCGAGCCCATGGTTGCTGCAGGGCCTTTGCACTTGTTATTCCCTCTGCCTGTAAAACTCCTTCTGCAAATGGTTGCAGAGCTGGCTGACTCGTGCTTTTGTGCTTGGTCCAGAGCTGGCTCAGGAAAAGGCACAAGTCCTCCGGCTCCATTGAGTCAGAGAAGGCATTATGGGGAGTCATGAAGGTTGAAGGTCTTGAAGGTGTGAGCTGAGGTGGGTAGAACAGGTGGATTTGGGAGGACCTGGCTTGAGGAGGCCTGACCATCCCTGCCCCTGGGGTCACACTCTGGCTATTTCTGACAACAAACCAGCCCCAGGCCTTCAGTGACTCCAGCTCAAGTCCTCCACTTCTCTGTTCCCAACCCCACACTCATGGCCCCTTCTAGGCTCCAGTCAAAGGTTTCAGGGCCTGTGGTGCCATGGTGGGTGCTGGTTTTCGGATGAGGGCATTCAAGGGGCTCTACTCATGAATGGGGCTGGAAGCAATGGTATCCTGCCACGGACTCAGACTTGCTTAGAAGACCCGATTGCTAAACTGTTAAATAATTTAGCAAAGCAGTTATTCAATCATTGGAAGCTTGAGGTCATCCACAGTGGAAGTATTTATGCCCCAGAAATTGGCAAACATTACGAATCAGGGTTTCCCTCTCTTCCCCCCAGAGAGCCAGCTTGCCAGGACACCACTGGCTGGAAGAGTTTATGGTGAGTTTTTCAGTGTACCTTGGGAGGATTTGATGTACTAAGCACATGTTTGGTTATAATTTTGTTAAGATAAAAAAATGCAAAAACTTGATTCTAAAGCACCCAAAAAAGAACACACAAGTGTTTGATATATATGAGTTCTGACAATTAGGTTTGTGAACTCATCCTAGAAAAAGTGCTACATACCTTACTGCTGAATATCACTGTGGTCACTTTCAAAGTACTTCCTTTGGAAAGCTATGCACCAACACCAGTGCCTAGTCCACCCATCAAAGCGATTTTGGAACTCTTTCTGGAATGGCCATCAGAGCTGTCACTGCGAGAATGTTGGAGTTTGAATTAGAACAACAAACCCTAAATTTCTTGTTAAATTTGACAAGAGTGGAAGTGAAATCAGGGACATGTTAGTCCAAGTTTATGGGGACAATGCCATGAGGAAAATGGCAGTGTACAGATGGATTAAAGGTTTTTCTGAGGGGAGAGAAAGTATCACTGATGAAGAGAGGCTAGAACAGCCAGTAACAAGCAGAACTGACAAAAACATTGCAACAATTCATCGAATTGTGTATCAAAATCATTGGCTGAACTATGAGAAGCATAGCAGACAAAATAAACATTGATAGAGAAACAAGAAAATCTTAACGGAAAATCTTGGCGCAAGAAAGGTGTGCACCAAAATGGTCCCAAAGGAGCTTTTGCATCACGACAATGCACCAGCTCACACAGCACTATCTGTGAGGGAATTTTTAGCCAGTGAACAAATAACTGTATTGGAACATGCTCCCTACTCACCTCCGAAACTTTTTTTCTTTACACAAAGATAAAGGAAGTATTGAAAAGAAAACCTTTGATGACATTCAGGATGTCAAGGATAATATGACAACAGCTCTGATGGCCATTCCAGAAAAAGAGTTCCAAAATTGCTTTGATAGGTGGACTAGGCACTGGTGTAGGTGTAGAGCTTCCCAATGGGAGTACGTGGAAGGTGACCATGGTGATATTCAGCAATGAGGTATGTAGCACTTTTTCTAGGAGGATGAGCTTGCGAACTTAATTGCCAGCCCTTGTGTGAGCTGCCTGAGCAACCCTTTCTGGTGCAGCCCTCAGATTAGAGCTTCTCCTTTCACCCTGGCTGATTTGGAGACACATTTGGGGTTGCAGAGCAAAGTGTGCACCAGGCTCTTCAAACACAAAACCTAAGGGGAAGCTGGGTGCTGAGGCCGACACAAGGCTGAGTTCAATCTGGGCATGGTGGCTTGTGCCAGTCATCCCAGCATTCTGGGAGGCTGAGGCAGGAGGATAGCTTGAGGCCAGGAGTTCGAGACCAGCTTGGGCAACATAGTGAGACCCCATCCCTAACAACAACAAACAGACTGAGTTCATCAGAAGGGCCTCATTGTTCTCTTGATGTAACACATGCTGCAAATGAAAAGTTATCAAATGAAATCGCAGCTCCTCTAAGACTACTTTTGCCTCTACTCTCAATTCCACGTGAGATTTCCTGTGAAAGGAGAGCTCCGAAGTGGCCAGGGCCACTCATGTTATGGAAGAGGAAACAGAAGTCCCCAGAAGGCAGTCACTCTGCTACAGTAGTGCAGCTGGAAAGGAAAGGACAATCTAGAGAGGAAGGAAGCGACTTTTTGACAGTCAGAACTCCAGGCTCCCTCTCTGGGGTCATTTCTTTCATAAGAGAGGAAAGGGTTCACATTTTATGCTTTTAGCAGGTAACAAAACCACCATCATATGGGACGCCAACAGCACCTGAACAAACCCCACGCCTGCTATGGGGTTTTCTAATGTGCCCCTACAAGGGTTTCCGAGCCCCGGGCCCACTGGTTTCTCTGTCCTCATCTCTGACCTGTACCTGTCCCTTCCCTCTGTCTTTTGACTTCTAGAACTTGCCAAGTTTAATGTTGCCTCAGGGCCTTTGCACTTGTTATTCCCTCTGCCCGCAAAGTTCCTTCTGTGGATGATCACATAGCTCGCTGGTTCCTCTTGTCTCTGTGTCTTTGTCACTTACTCACAGAAGCCTCTCCGGGTCACGCAACACAAAGAAGCTCTTCCACTCTGGGTCATTATTGCTGTCTCAAATGATCTTGTAGTTTTCTATTCCTCCCCTCCCCTCCCCAAACAATAAGCAAAATAGAGGCTCCATGAGAGGAGAGACTTGTCCGGTGAATCTAGCACCGTATGCCTCACTCCTTGCATGTAAGTAGGTGCTTAGAAGCCATTTGCCTAATGAATACATGATGAGATGGAGGCTGACCAGAGTACCTGGGCCCTCTTTTGACCTAAGGGGGTGGTTTTCAAACTGAACTCTGTGGAGGGAATGGCGCTATGCTGGGAGAACCCGCTGGGTGGGTCCCTAGATCTCCTCCCTCTGTGCCCAGAGCAGTCCCACAAGGACCTGTTTTTGTATATGAAGCATTTTCATTGTTCAGTGAGCAAAGAGCTCAGAGACCAAGGAACAAGGCCAGGCCGTCATGGAGGAAGCACTGGGTGGACCTTTGGAAGTTCTCTTTGACCCCAGTGCTTGCAAGTCCACAGGCATGACGCAGTTAGAGTACGTGTTGATATTGAGTGGTGCAGGTGGGAAGAGCAGGACCATGGCAGATACATCATATGGAGGGGACCCAGGCATGAGGGCAGGAGTCTTTGGGAGAGCGGTGGCCCAGGGCTAAGTTGTCCCTGAACTACTTGCTCCTGAGTCATGAACTAGTGATGCACAGACTGATGCTTTCAGTTGAGACCACATTTGAGGATCCGGCATTTTCCAACCACGACTTTAAACATAATGTTCACTCCTGCACTCACCAAGAGAGCAACAGTCTTGCTCTCTGTGGTCTTAGTAAATGGGATTCTATTTTCACAGCACTCACTTTTAGAACATTCTTATTTGCTGTTTCAGGCTCTGGGAGAGACAGCCCGAGAGGCTCTGCTGCTAACATGACTCTGGGCCCAACAGAGATGGGAGATACTGGCATGAATGGCAGCTTTGTTTATTTGGCGTTGGGCCAGGAGAGAGGAGCACTAGGAAAACAAATAAAGTGCCCCTTCTTTCCACAAGAAAAAGCCCTGTTCTGGCTGCGTGGCCAACGACACGATTTCCTGCAAAAAACAGAATAAATGTGAATAGACTGAGATTAACTTTGTGAGGAGAAATTGAAAATATAAAATAATTATGGGTGGGCGTGGGATAGTGCTGGTGAAGGGGTACGATTAGGAGGCATGTGAGATGTTCTCATCAGAGACCCCAAAATACAGAGCAGCGACAGCCTGAGTATGGATCTATCAATATATACACACACCAAGGCATCCATATACACACAGGCCTCCTGCCAAAGAGTTGGGTCCTCCCCAGGGTGGGGAGAAAATAATAATAATTCATAAGACTGCCATCCATTCATCTTTCTTCTTCTCTCCCTAGCTCCCTCCTTTCCTCTCTCTCTCTCTTTTCCCTTCTCTCTTTCTTTCCTTTCTCCCTCCCTCCCATTCTTTCTTTCTTCTTCATAGTGCACCATGACCTTGAATGCTTGAGCTCAAAAGATCCTCCTGCTTTGGCCTCCTGAGTAGCTGGGACTGCTAGAGACAGGATCTTGCTATATTGTCCACGTTGGTCTTGAACTCCTGGGCTCAAGTGATCCTCCCATCTTGGCCTCCCAAAGTGCTGGGATTACAGGCATGAGCCACTCTACCTGGCCTAGGACTGCCATCTTCTGAGAGTTCACCTCGTGCCAATCTCCATGCAAAGTGGCATGTGCACATAAGAACAGATACTGTTTCTCCTTCTTCCCATTTACTTTGCTTCCCTGAGCTTCAATGCTTCCTTCTGTAAAATGAGGATAATCATAGAGCTGCTATGACAATTAAATGAAATCATGTGGAGAAGACGTGCAGCACAGGGCCTAGGATGTGCTCAATAAGTGGCTTGGGATCACAGGTGCCTCAAATGCAAAATGTTAAAAACCGAACCAATGTTGTTCTCTCTCCAACCTGTTCTTGATTTCATGCTTCATTGATAGAATTGTCATAGTCTTCACTTCTTCTCCTGCCTGGCATCAAATCAATTTCCAAGTTCTTTCAAGTCTGCCTCCCCCATACCACTTGACTGTCTCCCTATCTCATTCCTCACCGCCGCGGTTCCTGCCTGGGTTCCAACCTCATCACGTCTGCTCTGCACTGCCAGTTCTTTCCCTCTCTTCCTCCCCACCGCCATGCCTCTCCTCTCTTCTCACTGTGGCCTTTTCTTCTGTATAGACCCAGCCATGCCTGTTCTTTGCTTAAAACCCACCACTGGGTCTCTCTCTCATCTAGAAGGTCAAGTCCACATTCTCAAGTGTGGCATGGAGTACCTCTCATCCCTGTCTCTGGTCCCGTCTCGCCTTCTCTTCCTGGTCTCCCTCCAAACCAGAGCTTGTCAACACTGGCTTCACATTAGCACGAGGGGATAGAAAACACCAATGTCTGGGCCCTACGCTGGCCGCTCACATCAGAGTCCCTGGGATTAGGCACCAAGCAGGAGTATAATTTTAATGCTCCCTGGGTGCTTCCATTGCACAGCTGGGGTTAAGAATCACTATTCCCAACCACTCACTCCTGCCCCATGGGCCTCCTCCCTGTTCCTTGACCACAAGGAGCAAGTACCTGCCTCAGGGTCTTTGTCTGTGCTGTTTCCTCTGCTGTCATGTTTTTCCTCCACACATCCATGTGGTTCACTCTCTCTTTTCTTTACATGCCACCTCACAGATAAGCTTCCCTGACTGCACCTGACATACTGCAGATTTATACAAATTTTTATCCTCTGCTTTCCCCACAGAAAGTAAGCTGCAGAAAACAGACTTTGTTGTGTTCACTATTGCATCTCCAGGGACTAGAATAGTACCTGGCATGTAGAAAACACTTAGTAAATAAATTGTTCTTGAATAAATGAATGAATAAAGATGACTTGCTTTCCAGTATGCCAGTAATTTTTAAACTGTGGGTTTGAAGTGGGTCATCCAATCAATTTAATGGGTCATAACCAACATTTCACAAAATACACCAAAACAGAAACTATCAGAATGCCTTGAGCATAGTAAGGGAAAGTATGACTTTGTCAAACTTATCTTGGTAAATATATAGTATCTGGGAATCAGGTGGCAAGGCAAAATGTTCTCCTTATTGGGGTTTGTTATACAATTTTTTGAAAAAGCATTGCATTAGGTCAAGGATTATTGGCAATCTTTTTCTGTAAAGAGTCCAGTGGTAGATATTCTAGGTTTTTACAGGCCATAAAAACTATTAAACTCAAACACTGTAGTGTGAAATCCAACCATAGACAATGTGTACACAAATAGGCAAGGCCATATTACAATAAAACTTTATTAACAAGCAGGGTACGATGGCTCACAGCTGTAAACCCAGCACTTTGAGAGACCAAAGTAGGAGGATTGCTTGAGGCCAGGAGTTTGAGATGAGCCTGGGAAACAGGAAAACTCATCTCTACAAAAAATAAAAAAATAAGCCAGGCCTGATGGCCTATAGTCCCAGCTACTTGGGAGGCTGAGGAGGAAGAATCTGAACCCAGAAGTTCAAGGCTATAGTGAGCCCTGATTGTGACACTGCATTCCAGCCTGGGTGACAAAGGAAGACTCCAATTAAAAAAATTATTAACAAAACCAGGTTGGCAGAAGGGGCTAGGTTTGGTCTGTAGGTGGTAGTGTGCCAAGTCCTGATCGAGACTGCAGTCTAGCCTGTGTCTGAGTCTTGTGTGTGTAAATTCCCTCATGCAGGAGTCAGGTCTTTTTCATCTCTGGATTTTAATCAAGAGCCCTTCATTCCAGCATCTAGCCCCCTGCTTAAACATAACAAATGTTCATCAAATATCTGCCAAAATATTTAATGAACATTCACTGGCTCCCTAACTCAAAACAGCTGGGCACAAAATCCATCAGTATTCATTGAATGAATTAAAAAGCCATGTCTTACTCTGTTAGAGCTACTATAACAAAATACCTTAGCTTAGGTAATTTATAAACAACAGAAATTTATTGCTCACAGTCCTGGAGGCTGGAAAGTCCGATAGATCAAGTCACCAGCAAATTTGGTGTCTGGTGGGGACCTTATAGATGGTGTCTTGCTGCTGCATCCTCTCAGGGAGCTCCCTCATTCCTCTTCTATAAGGGCACTAATTCCATTCATGAGGGTGGAATCCTCATGATGGAATCACCTCCCAAAGGAACTACCTCTTAATGCTATCACATCAGGTATTAGGTTCCAACCCATGAATTTTAGGCGGACAGCGGCATTCAGACTATTGCAAGTTATTAGAGTCAAATTCCCAGAAGCCCTTGCCCCTCCTCCAATCCTTCTGAAGGCCAAGGCCCAGGCCCAAAGGATGTCCTCACCCCACTGCTTGGGGCCGGAAGGGGTGGTAGAAAGGTGATGGGAACACCGGAGGGTCTGATGGACTGTTTGGGTAACTGTCTAATTATCCTGCTTATCTGTGCTGGCTTCTTTCCTTTGCTCTTCCCCTTAATACATGAAAATTCCTTGTGTTGTTATTGCACTCTCGGGTCACTGATTCTTTTTAATACATGTTTATAGAGTTACAGTGTGACCGTGAGATTGAAAGGAGGGAAGGGAGGGACCAGACAAGTGTCAGCCATGAAGACAGCACCTCCTCTTCCCAGGCTCCTGCTCATTGTGTCGGGGGAAGGATGGGGCTTTCTGTCATCCAAGGTCCTAACCTAGGCGGGAAGGGGCACTTGGGCACCCAACTGAGCTTACAGTCTGGTGGGGGAGGGAGATGACCAGATTCAGAGTCTAAGATGACCCAGGTCAGGCGTTGACAAATTACAGCCCAAAGGCCAAAGTCAGCCTGTCGCCTGTTTTTATGTAGCCCATAGGTTCAAGAAAATCTTTTACATTTTTAAATACTGCAATTCCCCCTTACTCACAGTTTTGCTTTCTGTAGTTTCAGTTACCTGTGGTCAACTAACTATGGTCTGAAAATAGGTGAGTACTTTACAAGGAAACGAGAGGGGGGAGAAGAGAGAGAGAGAGAAAGAGAGAGAGAGAGAGCAAGACCGAGAGAGCAAGAGAGAATGAGAGAGAGAGAGAGAGAGAGAGAGAGAGAGAGAGAGAAAGAGAGCCCACATTCATACAACTGTTAATACAGCCTATTGTTATAATTGTTCATTCTATTATTGTTAATTTCTTCCTGTGCCTAATTTATAAGTTAAATTCTACCATGGGTATGTACATACTGGGAAAACATGCTGTGGGGTTCGGTACTATCCATGGTTTCAGGCATCCGTGGCGATGGTGGTGGGGGGTGGTTCTTGGAATTTATCCCCCGCAGGCAAAGGGGACTACTGCAGGTGAATAAAAAATGGAAGGAAGAGCAGTAATTCCATGATGTGTGAAAATGACGTGAAATCCCAACCTCAGTGTCTATGAGTAATGCCACCTTGGAGCATGCCTCGCTCACTCTCTACTGTGTTGTCTGTGCTGCTTTCCCAAGAGGGCGGATGGGGAGGTTGTGATGAGACCAAGTGGCCCGCAGAGCCTTGGATATGTGCTATCTGGCCCTGTACAGAAAAAACTTTGCTGATTGTTTTCTAGATCGTGATGTAGCACCACTGACATCACTGGGACCTTGTTAGAAATGCAGAGCCCCAGGCAGTCCCCTGCTCCAAGCCTAGAGAATGAGAGTCTGTATTTTAATATACTCCCTGGGGATATGCATCACATTCAGGTCCTAGAAGAAGTGAATTCACATCTTTTAAGCATCCACAGAATTTTTTAAGTGCTTTATCTTAATTAGTCTGTAGGGTAGCACCTTGTCCATAATGGGTATTCATTAGGGTCATTTTACAGATGATAAAACAAAGACTTCAAATCAAGGGCTTGCTCACGGTTATGTAATTAGGAAGTGACTGAGCTGACATTTGAACTCCTGGGTCTATCATACGCCCTGTGGCCTTAACCATTAGGCTCCATGGGCCCTGCAGAGGTAGGGAAAGGCCAAATTCAGTGTCTTTAGTCTGAAGCTGGAGACACCAAACTGGTGCTCCAAGATCAGTGGGTAGCTGTTTTATTTAGCCTGTACGATGTTTCAAAAGATATTTAAATATTTATCAACATTTTAAATATTGGAGCTCACATTGGAGAGAGGCTCAGAGAACTGACTATGAAAGAACCAGAAGATCAGGTTCCCCTGTGCTGTACAGTTGCTCAGGCCTTCACTGACTGGGGCTGAGATGTGGCTTCTCTCGCAGGCTGGTCGTAGCCGTTCTAGGACTTCAAAGTCCCTACCTGGGTTTCTGACTTGTGGTAACTGCCTGGTCCCTTGGGTGTCTGAGTTTGCCTCCTCTGGTCAGTACCAATGGTTATGCAAATCAACCGGGCATTTTGTTAAAATGCAGATTCTGATCCATCAGGTCGGGAACAGATCTGTATTCTGCATTTTTAAGGGTTCCCAGATGATGCAGATGCTTTCAGCCCTTCCACAGAACATGCTGAGTAGCAAGAACGGCAAGCTCGGGCCTGTCTTCAGGGTCCATTGCCCAGAGCGTCCGAATAGGTGTCCTGCTGCTGATCCCTTATTCCATGGGGTGGTTGGGAACCCTAGGTCCTCCTTTTCAGCTGTTCGCCTCTCTGTCAACTGCTGAGTCGTATAAATACTACCATTTTCCGTGAGTGTCATGATGTGAAAAGGTTGAACAGCATTCATTGTCCCACCACACTGCCTCCCTCTCATCATCTGGTCTCATCCCTGGAGGATGGGGCCGTTGGTGTGGAGGGCTCTTGAGGCTGAAGGTCAGAGTCAAGACAAGAAAACAGGGTCTGCTACTAGTGTCTTACTTGTCTGGAGGCATAATAGAGGCTGATAACTGTACTTAAGATAGCAGTTTCACCCATACCTAGACACATGGACACACACACACATACACTCACGCACATACACACTCACTCTAAAACAAGCCCACTGTTTACATCCTCTCTGGTCTTCCTGGAAAATAGGCCTGTATGGCCACCTGTCAGCAGAAATGCCAGCTGCTCCCAAGTGCAGTGATTTCCAAGAAGCCAGAGATGTGGCTGGCTTTCCTTCCAGGAAGGTTGCTGGGACACTGCTGTGCCTGAGACCTCTGCAGAAGTAAGGCTCTGTCTCAGGGCCTTACTTCTCCTGCCTGCTGGAGAAATGGACTGTGCCTGAGTATTTTGACTGGAGAAGGCCTCAACAGTCACACATGCTGTATTCCAAGCAGCCTGGTGGAACTCTCTGGAGTCTTCCTCTGGCCACCAGAATCAGTAGAAGAAAGATGGACACATAATGTGCAGCCTTGTGCAAATTATTTCTCCTCCTTGATCTTTGCTAATCTCATCCATAAAGCGGGTATTGAAAAGGTTTAGTCTTTTTGCCTCAGCATAACCATTAGAAAGTGTTCAGACATTCTACTGCAAAACAAGCAGCAGGCTATCCCATCCCCCCCAGCAAATCTCCTTCAGATGCAAGATCAGGACAGCTCAACCATTCATGGTTTATCATAATAATCTCTATTAAACTTTTAGGTTCCTTGTCAAGGCTGAAGATCAAAGATCACCCTTTGGCTGGCCAAAGTCATAAGAGTTTGTGAACTGCAAATGTCTGAGTTTGTGAATTGCAAATGTCTAACAAGTCTCTTGCAGGAATCCTCCCCCTCCGCCACCTTGGGGAGGTGAATCTTCTTTCTTCCTTCTCTTTCTCTCTCTAATTTACTTTTAAATAAATTTTTCTTTCTTAACGTTTTTGTGTGTTGCAATTCTTTATATCTACTCGGATCTCTGGGTTGCCAGCGCGCAGCTCCGGCTTGCCGGCTCCGGCAGTGCTGGGCCTCCTCTCGCCTCCACCTCTCCATTCATTTTCCCTCACCCTATCCGAACCCTAACAGGTATCATTGAAACTCACTTCAAGGGTTAAGAAGACTAACATGCTGGGTTCTGGGCAGAAATATAGTTATAGCTGAGTATGAATCAGGCTATACTTAGGCCCACTTTCTTGTAACCAAAAGCCATGTAGTGCTAGATACTGACATTGTGCATCCTACTGTTCCTATACATAGGGTCTCTGACCTTAGATTCTAAGGCTTTTTGTTTCAGAATTGCTTAAGATCTTCTTCAGATCCTGAATTCCGGTGGAATTGCTGACATCTGCCAGTGTGGAGACCCCTACAGAGGAACTGGATTAGCATGAGGATGCAGGCTCCTCACCTCCCCGGCCCCTGACTTCATCCTGTCCTCTTCTACCGGTCGACAATCCTCACACCTTGGCCCACTCTGAACCCCTCAAGATTCCCGGCCCCACACTCATCAAGGAGGCAGGTTTGAGGTTTCCTCCTGTCTCCTTGCTTGGCTGCCCTATGATGATTAAACTCTTTCTCTGCTACGATCCCTGGTTTCTTCATGTTGACTTGCTGCTGGTTGGGAAAAAGAACCTATTATGATGACATCCTGATAACAATACCACCTCAGAGAACTGTGGAACTTTAAAAGGCTCCCAGCATGGATGTGTTTTGTAAATTGTGTGTGACTGTGTGATGCTGGGGAAAAAACAAGAAGCCAGTAACAGACTGTGGTCAATGGTAGTGTTTCCCACCACCAGGCGATGCGTACTCCTTGTCTTTCTTTTCCCTCATTTTTAGGGGTTTCTAAGGGGAAGATGTCTCTGGCCTTTGCTGCACACAATGGCAGGATGGACAACAGTCATTTCCAGGAAAGCACAGAAGAGAAAAGAGGGCAATTTTGCTGCTTCTCCATGTTTGTCAGTTCATGGAGGGATTGTGTGCGTCAGTGCCCATTGAAGCAGGCAATTTATTCCTTCCAAATGAGCCTGTTCCTTGGCCTCTGTTTCTCTTGACAAAGTGGGCTTGTAGGTGGTGTGTAGTGTCTTGAAAACACAGTGCTAGGGGCGGTATTCTGCTTTTTCTTATCATTCTCTTGAGATGAGTGCTCTTGGTCTTGGCCTCAGGCCTGGTGTGAGATCAGTTGACCAAAACACAAGAACAGTTCACATGCAAAAGATCAGTACTGGTCTCAAAGGTACTGACTTGTTTCTTGGGTGTGGCTGAGAATTTAAAAATTCTTTATAAATCGACTCTCTGATGAAGCTGGCTTGTTGCCTCGTAATGGGAAGAGATGATTCCACCAGCGTGTTCCTGAGGGTCCCTGGCAGCAAAAGGAAAAGGGCTGCAGACCTTGATTCAAAGCTTTCTTCCGCCACTTAGCTGTGACCTTGGGCAGGAAGAATCTTGGAACCTCTGCAAAACAGGGAGCAGAAATCCTTCAGGGGTGGCTCTGAAGGAGAGAGGAGATGTGGAAGGCGTGTCTGGTGCACAGGTGCTTGGGAATTGCTAACATCCTTTGTTCATCCATTTAATCTGCTTTGAGCTATCCCAGAGAAGCTGAGATGTTTGTCCAAGTTCACAATGCTGGCAAGTGACAGAGTCAAGCCAGGGGGATCTAAGTCTCAAAACCACATGCTTTCTCTTGCTTACCTCCATTCTAACATTTACATGGAGGATCCTGCCTTTCTATGCACTTTCACGAGCTCTTCCAAGTCACTGGGTGAGGAAAATCATGTAGAGTTGACATATGGGGAAACTGCATTTATTGGTTTAAATGACTGGCCCCCATGGAGACTGTGGGGCTAGCACAACAACCCAGAACCAGGCAAAGCTGGTTCCAGTGAACCAGAATGGTGCAATGATTCGGAAAGTGGCAGCAGAATTGCCCCAACTAGAGTCCTTAGCACTAAATGCACATAAGGAGAACGACCTCAGGATAAGACTATCCCACCTGCAACACAACAACCATTGACTAACAGAGCCACTGGATGACTGATTCTATTTCTCTGGTTGTGTTTAGAATCATGGCATTTTAGGGTTCAAAGGCAAAGAGAGAACTTAAGGACTCTTTGCAGGATGTTTGTGTGTATGATGTATATATACACACATACAGATCTATATATACTGTTGATTCACATTCACGGTAGTTATATTCTATAAAGTTGCAGTGAACACAGAATTAGCGAAAGAACCATTGCTCTTAGGGGAAATTCAGGTTCCTGAGAGCGTCTGGTCACAATATTTTCATCAACTGATGAGAAGTGTGTTTCTGTTTCAAGATATCTTACTTAATATATATTGTTGATTCACTAACATCAAACTCAATGCCAACTGTACTATAACTCATGCATGTCCCATGAAACTTATCAGACATATTTTTTCCATAAGGAAACATCATAAGAAGATCCACTTCAGCACTACACTTAGAGGACATTTTAAAAAGTGAAATAACCCACAAAAGCGCAAAAATGCATAAACGAGGCACCAGATGGATGACAAACAGGTCACTTGTTTACAGTATGAGAGCTGGATTTAGGAGGCAGAGTGTTACCTTGTTCAACTCAAATTTTTCATCACTCTGAGTATGTTCATGATTGACCACAAAAATGCTGTGAGAGCTTCTTTTGGGGTTACAAATACTGTTTTTTTTTGAGTTGGAGTCTCACTCTGTCGCCCAGACTGGAGTGCAGTGGCCACTCCCGGCCACCGCAGCCTCGACCTGCTGGGCTCCGGCGATCCTTCCGCCTCAACCTTCCGAGTAGCCGGAATTACAGGCATGTGCTACCACGCCCGGCTGATTTTTTGATTTATTGTAGAGATGAGGTCTTGCTGCCTAGGCAGGTCTCGAACCCGCGGGCTCAGGCAATCTACTCACCTCAGCCTCCCAAAGGTGCGGGATTACAGGCTGAGCCACCGAACCTGGCAATACTTTTATTTTTTAAGGCAGGGTCTTGCTCTGTCACCCAGGTTGGAGTGCAGTGATGCAATCATAGCTCACTGCAGCTTCAAACTCCTAGGCTCAAATGATCTTCCCGCCCCAGCCCCCCAAGTAGCTGGAACTACATGAGTGCAACACCGTACCCGGCTAATTGTTTTATTTTTTGTATAGACAGAGTCTAGCTGTTGCCCAGCTGTCTTGCACGCCTGACCTCAAGCGATCCTCCTGCCTCTGTCTCTCAAAAAGGCATGAGATACTATGCCTGGCCTACACATAAATGTTAGTGAGTAGATAAATTGGCAAACAGGGAATCCATGAATGATGAGGATAGGCTGTGTCTATTGCACTTGTGGAGAGGAAAACTTCATGGCAGGGGCTCGGAAATGGGGAGCATGGTGCCTGAACTCTTCATTAAGGTGTAAAGGACTGATAAGAGCCCTTCCTGGGGGCCACTGTGCTCAAGAGGAGCGAAGAATGAAGCATCTAAAGAAGAAGCAGAGAAAGAAGGATCTGTCTAAAGGCAGTGATGGGGACGAGGGTTGGGGCAGGCAGGTCATAGGGGGTGAGGTGGGATTGAGGCTGAGGGCAGTGGAATGGGTGCAGGTCCCTCCTCTTCACCTCCCTCATGGTTTGGCAGTGACCCTGAACAGGCCTTCACTGAACAGCCTGCGGGCTGGCTCCCCCTCCCCTCTCTCCCTTGGCTTGGTTTCTACTGAGCGTGAGTGAAACACAGAGCGACTCTCCTCTCTGGCGGCCTCCCAGTTGAGGAGAACCTTTGATTTCCTAACTGCCCCCTTGGGCTTCCATGTGTTCATTTTCTAGTACTCGCTCTCCATCCCTGTGTTCTTGGGCCACCGCCCCCCAATCAGAAAGTGGACGGTGCCCAGAGAGCTCATTAAATGAGTCAGCCTGAGAAGGAGATCTGAGTCCAGGGAGCTAGGAGCTGATGACAGCAGCAAACCTGGCCAAGTGGGGGCGTGCAAGACGCCAGGGCTGCTGGAAACACCGTGTTTAAGAATTGCCACCGTGTCCCCCACCCAACAGACGGGACTGTCTGCAGGGGTGCCTTGACCCTCTTCGTAGAAGGACAGCAAACCCTGGGCGCATAGGGGAAGTGCTGGGATACCTGGATCTGGACATATGAACCTGATACCCTGTTAGTGCCCTTCACTGCTCGAGTTCAGCTAAGGCCTAGGGGTCACTCCCGCCACTGAGTGCCTTTGACTTAGTTTCCTTATATGTAAAATGCAGGTACCAATAGTACTTACCTATGAGGACTGCACTAAATGAAGATACACACACACACACACACACACACACACACACACACACACACACACGTAATATAGCACTTAGAATGGCGTCTGCACAGATTAAACTCTAGAGAACATTCGCTTTTATTATTGTGATTATTATTATTGGTGGTATTGGTTATTTATTTATATTTATTATTGTTGTTGTTGTTGTTATTATTATTTTTAGCAGGGGTTTCACTCTGTCACCCAGGCTGGAGTGCAGCAGCATGCTCGCAGCCATCACAGCCTCGACCTGCTGGACTCAGGTGATCTTTCCACTTCAGCCTTCCAAGTAGCTGGAACTACAGATGAGCGCTACCACATCCGGCTATTTTTTTTTTTTTTTAAATTTATTGTAGAGACGAGGTTTCGCCAATTTGCCCAGGCTGGTCTCAATCCCCTGGGCTCAGGCAATCCTCTTGTTTCAGCCTCCCAAAGTGCTGAGATTACAGGCTTGAGCAACCACAACTGGCTTATTATTATTTTTTAAGATTTTAGTTTCAGGGGGTACACATACATGTTTGTTACATGGACACACTGTGTAGTGGTGGGGATTGAGTCTCAGGTGGTCCATTCCCCAGAAAGTGAGCACTATACCCCATAGGTAATTTCTGAACCCTCACCCCCTCTCCCTTCTCCTTTTTGGTGTCCCTGGTGTCTATTATTTCCATTGCTGTGACCATTTAGCTTCCACATATGAATGAGAACATGCTATTGCTGCTGGTATTATTATTATTATTATTATTTTTGAGTTAGAGTCTCACTCTGTCGCCCAGGCTGGAGTGCAGTGGCACACTCCCGGTCACCGCAGCCTCGACCTGCTGGGCTCCGGCGATCCTTCTGCCTCAACCTTCCGAGAAGCTGGAACTACAGGCACGCGCTACCACACCCAGCTAATTTTTTGATTTATTGTAGAGATGAGGTCTCACCAAGTTGCCCAGGCAGGTCTCGAACCCGCGGGCTCAGGCAATCCACTCACCTCAGCCTCCCAAAGGCATGGGATTACAGGCTGAGCCACTGGCCCAGCTGCTGCTGGTATTATTATGACTATTCTCCTCTCCATATGTGGAATGGGCCAAATACTCTCAAAGGTCTTTCTTTTTCCTGTTCAGTTGTTACAGATGCTCGCTTGCTGTGTGGCTTTGGGCAAGGTCTCAGGTCTTTATCTTCTAAGTGAGGTGCTGGGATTCAAGTCCTGACAGCCTGAATCTATGAAATAAGAAGACGATGGCTCCTAGGATGGCGTTAGCCTGTTATCTCAGTCTCTTCTGGGGATGCTGGATTTCTGTATTTTAAAAATTTATCCAGAATTTAATTCAATTCCCTCCTCCCTTTTGTCTATTAGGAGTCACTGCTTATTTCAACTTAGATTAGTGGCTAAATAATCAGAATAGGAGCTTACATTTGTAGTGGGGTTTTAAAGCTCCTATTTGCTGAACCAGCCAAATTTCTAAGCCTGGATTGATTAATTTTATTATTATTTCAACCACAGGAGGGAGATTATTGTCTCTGTATTAGGGATGAGGAAATCAAGGTACAGCAAAAAAATTAAGCAATGTGTCCAAGGATACACAACCAGGAAATGGTAAATACAGATTCAAACCAGAAATCTTGACATCAGATTCTACAAACTTTACCCCGATACTATACTATCAGTTGGCCTTGAACTTGACTTCGAATCCTTTGATGGTAACATGATATAAACCATAAAACCTCATCATTAGAAGATAATATAGGTGTCACCTCCAGGGTGTCTTAGGTGACTGTGAAAAACTGAAAGAAGCTATTGGCCTCATTTTCTCCCCAAATGTTCATGCCACATCTACACACAAACACATACAGATCTGTTGCCCTTTCAAGGAGTTCAAACATCTCAGGCTAAGAAACCCACACAATGTCTAATCTCTTGGAACTCTCCAGTAAGTATTCATCTTTGCTCCAGCTTTCTGGTGATAAGAGCCTCCTACCTAACGGGGCAGTCCATTCCAATATTATACACCTCTGACTGGCAGAAAGTTAATCCTTCAACAAGACTGACAGCCCCTAACAGGGTCCCAACTCTGCCCACCTGATGTCATGTAGAATCAGTCCAATCCATCTTCCCATGACAACTCTCCATGTTTCTGAAGATGCTGGACGTACTGTCTCTGGTCCTTCCGGGCTGGATGCCTCTTCCCTTCTCACAACTTGGTTCATTCTTTCACATGTTACTTTGTCACTGTCCCTCTCAAACACCCAGAACTACTGTACCACCCAGAGCCGAACACAGTCTTTTGACCGTGGACTGGACAGCACAGGGCAGGCACCTCACTTTTGTCCTGGATATCATCTCTCCATTACCATTTCCTCAGAGCAAATCACATTTTTGAAACCATATCTTATTCTGAAATATAATACAAAGACAGAGAAGGACACAAAACCCACACAAAGGTTCAATGAACTGTCACAAAGCAAATACCCATATCACCACTGCCCATATCAGCACCACCAGAGTCAAGAACCAGGACATTGCCTGCTTCGACCTCATCTCAGTGACTATCCCACCCTTTTCTCCAAAGGTAACTTCTCTTCTGACTTTTATGGCATTCGTTTCTTGCTTTCCTTGAAAGTTTTATCACCTAAATATGCATTCCCGTTAAAGCTATAGATTAGCTTCCCTGGTTTTTCAATTTTATAAAACTGAAGTCATAGAAATAGGCTTCCTGTTATGTCTGACTTATTTCACTAAATGGTGTGTTTGTGAGATTCATTCATGTTTTCATATGTAGCTGCAATTCCTTCATTTTTATTGCTGAAAAGATTTCATTTGTATGAATATGCTGCATTTGACTTACCTATTCAATTGTTGATGGACACATGGGTTTTGGCAATTATGAACATAGCAACTATAAGCGTGTGTTTTGGTGCACACATGCATGTATTTAGGTTGTGTATACCTGAAAGAACTCCAGTGTAACTTCAGCTTTGTAGAGAATATGAAGTTAAAGTGATTGTACCAATTTGTGATTTTATGAAAAGTATATGCTTGCTGGGTGTGTGTGTGTTCCAGTTGTTCCATGTCCTCACCAACACTCAGCATTATTCATCTTTTTAATTTTGGCTATTTTGGTGGCTATGCAGTAGCATCTCTTTATGGTTTTAATTTGTATTTCCCTGATGACTTATGGAGTTGAACCTATTTCATCTATTTGCTACCTGTTGATTAGAGCTTTTGGCAACCCAATGCTCATCTGACTCATACTGAACGTGGAGCCAAGCGAAATAAGGTAGCTGACATATGATGCTATTTAGTCATATCTCCCTTATTTGGGTGGATTTCGGGTTTCCACAGCAGGTCAAACAGCTAACATTTATTGAATATTCATTTGTTCCAGGTACTGAGCTGCATGCCTGACATGCATAAAATCTTTTGATCTTTACCATCAGTTTGTGAGGTCGATATTATTATCTTCATTTTACATAAGAATCTAAGGTGGGGGAGGTTAAGTAACTTGCAACTAACAGGTGGCATAACCTAGATTCAAATCAACACCCTTAGCCACTGTAACATGCTGCCTCTAAAGATAGAAACATTTGGCTGCATTTTACAAATCTTTAAAAATTGCTAAAACCAGAATAATAAAATGCACATGTAATTGTCAAAAGGAGAAAACAGCATACAAGGTATGTCAAGTGATTAATGAAAAGTGTTCCTACAAATTGATAAAATGATGATCATCTCAATAAAATAATGATCAAAGGTTTCTGGGGCCAGATAAATCTGGAAATTTCTGCTTACTTTTCCATGTTCTTGTACCCCCATGATGTATATGTCCAAAAGTATGCCTCTGAGAAGTTCTGCACTAAAAACTTACTTTAACATGGAGTTTTCCAAACCTATATGATGAAAACAGACATGAGCATCTTGAATAATTATAATTCTCTGGAACATACTTTGAAACCTGTGGAACCCTATTATCACCATGGCTACCTCTGGTTTCTAGTCTGGTAAAAACTTCCAAGAAAGGAAATGAAGTTTTTTTTCCTAGGGTTTCTCAACTTTGATATTACAGTCATCTCTTCTAATCTGTGGTTTCAGTTACCCATGGTCAACTATGATCCAAAAAAATTAAATGAAAAATCCAGAAATAAGCAATTCACAGGTTTTCAGTTGCACACCGTTCGGAGTAGGGTGATGAAATCTTGCGCCATCCCTCTCTGTTTTGGCCTGTCATGAACCACCTCCCTGTCCAGCAACTCCACACAGTATACGCTCCCCGCCAGTGAGTCACTTCATAGCTGACTCGGTTACCAGATCCACTGCCACAGAATGCTCAAGGAACCTTTATTTTACTTAAGAATGGCCTCCAAGTGCAAGGGTACTGTGCCTAACTTAAACTTCATCATAAATACATACAGGAAGAAAATACATATATAGGGTTCAGTATTATCTGCAGTTTCAGGCATCCATTGAAGGAGGTCTTGGAATGGACTCCCTACAGATGATAAGGGGAAAACCACTGTTGTGACATTTTAGGTGTATAAATATTTGTCGTGGGAAGCTATATGTATTGAGGGATGTTTGGCCCCATCCCTGGCCCCTGCCTGGTGGATGCCATTAACGTCACCTCTCCCATCAAATCCTAACAACTAAGATTGCCTCTATACATGTCCACCCACCAGCGACGTGTCCCCATGGTTACAACCCACCAGTCTAAGCACTCCCCAAACTGCACATTTTCCCACTGTATTTTGGTTTCGGTGCCTCGTGACATCTGCAACTCATCCTTTTAATACAAGGGGGCATTGGTCCACTTCTCGCCTTCTGGTCTCCCTGTTTGTTAGGATTCTTTCAGTCTCCAGCCACACCCAGCCACACGCAGCTTCTCTGACGCCCCAGGTGGTTTCTCATCAGTTGATTTGGCTCCTCTCCCAGCATGCTCTTCATCACAAGCCCACTGAGGGCCGTCTACTTGTCTTTCCAAATCAAGCCTCAAACCTCCTGGGATATCCTTGCCATTTAGGTGGAATTAAACTCCTTCCTCTAAGCCTCACACCCTCTGCACAGCTTCTAGCAGGCCCCCAACAACACATTGTGCTTACTTATTTATGATACTATCTCCCCAATTCCTTAAGGGCATGGACTGGGTCCTTTTGAGCCTCTGCTTCTCAGCATAGAGCAGGCACCCACCAACACATAAGAACAAAGGAGCAGCATATGATGGAGGATGGGTCCGTGGTTGCATCCATGGAGCTCGGGGTAGATTTCAGGCACTGCTAAGTTCACTGACAGCCTCCTGGCCAGCTCTCTTCTAGGCCTGCTCTCCCTGCTTGTTTTTGGACAGACAATCTCCATTCTCAAGAGCAGGTGCAAGTACCACAGGAGGGACCAGTTTTGTTTCTCTCTCTGTAAGCCATGAGCATGACATCATTTGCTCAGTCAACTTGTCGAGATCGTTCTGGCAAGTCTTCTCATTCCAAACACGAGAAAAGTCCTTTATCCTTGATCTCAGCATTTTTGCAATGTCAGTTTATTCCTTACTGTGTCTTTTTAGTTTTTAATCTTTGGAGGTGTGCTCTCCTTCTGTATTTTGGGAGTCCCTTTTGGGTCTGAGCTTCTCAGAGACACCCCCTACCTGAGCCTTGCATCGGTCTTTTTAAGTTTTTCTTTCTTTTAACTTCATATGTGAGATTATTTTATGCTTTAGGGACAAAATTTAATTCTTGGGCATGCTCTGATTTTACCAGAACTGTTTATGATGGTGACAGTGGGTGGAGAGAAAGGGACAGGTTAAAGAAACATTAGCAAGGGGCAATTGACAGTACTTGGTGGGCATTTGGACACGGAGGAGGGGGAGATGGTGCCCACATTTCTGCTTTGAAGCAACTGAGTGACTGGTGGTTTCTGCCACTGAGATGGAAGTCTTAGGAGGAGGAGGAGGAGGAAGGAGAGCAGGCTGTCTGGGAAGATAAAGGGTCTGGGATGTTTAGCATCTGAGGTTTCCATGGGAGACAGGGTAACTGGATACAAGTGCCCCAGGCTCTGGAGAGGAAGTGCGACTATCAGCTGGTGAATGGCCTCTGAAGCTGAGGGAAGCTGAGGGAGTTGACTAATACTGTGGATGGAATAGCCGCGGTTAGGGACAGCGCTGGAAAAAGTCATCCAGTAGTGGCCAGAGAAAACGAGGGGGAACATCACAAGGGGAACATGCAGCAGGGGCTGCAGCTTGAAATGACAGCAGCTTGCAATGATAGAGAGAAGTTGTTTCCAGTAAGAACAGAACATGCCCACCGAATCAGCAACAGAAGATCACTGGGAAGCATGGAAGGGTAGCTTCAGTGCAGAGGACGGGGTGGGAGCCCCATAGTGGAGGAAGACGGAGTGGGAGGAAAAGGGATGGGGAACAGACATAGGGTAGCAGCTAAGGAGAGTTCATTCATTCGTCCACCCTACCAAGCATGTTCTGTTCTTACTGGAAACTTCTCTCTATCAGGAAACCAAGGGGCCCCTGGTATACCAGGTACCACACTGGGCCCTGGGACACAGCAGTGGGAAAACAGGCAGAGCTCCCAGCCCTCATGGTATGTGCTTTCTAGGGAGGTATAATCTGGAGGGAGGGTTCCTCTTTAAAGACAGTTATTAGAATGATCATCTTTCTTTTTTTTTTTTTTGAGTTGGAGTCTCACTCTGACACCCAGACTGCAGTGCAGTGGCCACTCCCGGCCACCGCAGCCTCGACTTGCTGGGCTCTGGTGATCCTTCTGCCTCAGCCTTCCGAGTAGCTGGAATTATAGGCACATGCTACCATGCCCGGCTAATTTTTTGATTTTATTGTAGAGATGAGGTCTCGCCTGCCCAGGCGGGTCTCAAACCTGCGGGCTCAGGAAATCCACTCACCTCAGCCTCCCAACGGCGCGGGATTACAGGCTGAGCCACCGAGCCTGGCTAGAATGATCATCTTTCGACAGGTGAAGAAACTGAGAGACGTGAGAAGGTAACGCCCAAGTTCACACAAATGTTGCAGGCCAAGCCTTGACCTGCCTGACTCTGTCCTTTCTGTGTTGCCTGAAGGGCATGGAGCTTAGGTGGGAAGAGGTAACACAGGAGGCATAATAGGGTGAGGAAGAACATAGGCATGAGGTCCAGAGTTACTCTGCCTGGGTGCACCCTCCAGAGCTAGGCTTTCACTCCACCCCATACTCTCTTGCTCTTATTGGGTTTTATCTAAGACCTGCTGTGTTGGGCATCATGTCTGGGCTCAGGCCCTTCCAATGGGGATGGCAGGCACAGGGGTGGACTGCGGTAGCCCCCTAACTCCTCCCACACCCAAGTCCCTTATCCAGGAGTAGGATGCCCCTTTTCTGTGGGGTCCTGACGCATATGGTTTGGGGCTAAACTGTCTCCACGTCCTTTCGCCGGGGCTGGGCATATCAACCAAGATGCAATACAGGAGATGCTGGAAAAGAAGGTCTCATGCCTTTGGGATGGTGAGCTGAGGGACCAGGGTGGGCCCCCAATGCCATTTTGACTATCTGAAGAAAACACCAAGTGGAGATGAACCGAGCCGAGAGATGAAAAGAGAGAGAGTTCCAATGATATCCTATGGGCTCCTGGACCCAATCCGCCTGAATCCGTCAGCTGTGCTGATCTCTTGAACAAATGAATTCTCTTCTATCCCTCATTTGATGCTTGCAATTGAACACACCTGACCGATGCAGTTTGTCAGGATGTCAATAAAATATATTGTTTACTTTTGCAGAAGTTAACAGATACTGAGGGCGTCTTCCTGGGAGCCACATGTGTTTGTCACTTTGTAGGTGCCAGCTCTGCGTGTAGTAAGGAGATGAGGGAGATGTGAGCGTCCTGCATGGCTGGGTGTATCCACTGTGAACCAAAATACTGTTTCTCATCCCTTTCCCATTCCAGCATGGGTGTGGCCCAGCTTGACCACCACGGGAAGACCTATGACCTGTGAAATGCATCCAGTTCTCTTAAGCCACAGTCCTAGAGATCGACCAGCTAGCCATCCCAGGTGGGTTTGGCAGGTGTGGACTGACCTGGAGAGACATTCCAGGCAACCGGCGTTCTGGGGAAGGTGTGTTTGTCAGGGGTAGGGGGAGGAGATGTATTATGAATACTTTAAAACACTCTGTTCCAGGCGCCTGTGCAAGACGAGGGTGGTGGGGGACAGAGGGAGAGGGGAACAGATAGTCTGGGGCAACTGGGGTGTATCCACTGTGAGCCGAAATACTGTTTCTCATACCTTTCCCATTCCAGCGTGGGCATGTCCCAGCTTGACCACCACGGGAAAGTGTGGGGCTGTGACCTGAAAGAGACAAAAGGAAGTCACTCATAGCATCTTGGGGCATTGCTGTGAGGGTTGCTGCCAGGGCTCTGGGCGTTGCCTGTTCTGTAGAAATATCCCTTCAATTGATATTGTCAGGAATCCCCACAAACACACTTTGACTGGTGGTCATCCTATCATGGCTCAAACACCCCAAATGTCAGTGTTACTGGCTTCCAAAGGAAGCTATGAGCTCTTCAGACCAGCTAGTTTGGGGCATCCACCCATCTGCAGAGAGCAGAGTGGTGCAAGCCCACTGGTTTCAAAACCTGGCTCTACCCTGTGCAACCTCAGAAGAACCATTGCTTGATCTGTACCTATTTTTGCATCTGTCAAAGGGGGATAAAAATAATCGTTTCCACCAATGGGGTTTCTGTGAGGATTAAGTGAGTTATTACATGTGTAGCACTCAGTGAATGGCAGCTTCATTATTCCTGGCACGATTCTGTCTAACATTATTCTTTCCAACAACACTTCAACTATCTAGTGGCTCTCATGGCTTCTCCAAGTCTCTCCAGGCCACCACGTGAGGGTTCTTAGTAACAGTGGTCATGGCTTCCACCATCCCAAGCATTTGTGGACTGCACCCTGTCGGGCTCTGTGCTGAGCGACTGTCCTGTGCCATGAGAGAACCACAGGTGGGGAGGGCAGCAGCCTTGCTTGGGTGATTCTCTGTTGCATGTCCAGTTCCTAGAACGCGTCCTGGGCCAGGAAAGGTGCTCGGTGCTGAATCTGGGCTTCCTTTGGCCTCTCAGCGAGACCCAGGGGGTGTGCAACTCTCTTCCTATGTCACAGGTGAGGAGAGCGGGCTTGAGAGACCCATACCTAACGTCAGGTAGCCGGGAAGCCAGGATTGAAACCCGAGCTTTGCTTCCCTCCTCCACGCTGTGTGTATGTTGTCTGAGATGCACTTGCTTGGTTCCTAGAAGGATATCTCGAGTTGCTTGAGGACAAAGGTTATCCCTCCTAGTTATGGAGTAATGATATCATTCCCTTCCATTTGGACCCAGCCGGGGGCCAATCTTACCCTCCTGGACTGTTTGCTGACACTGCTGTCTGTTCTCTTATGCAGTGGGCACCCGGAGACACCCAGCCCTGCCCTCTTGATGCCTCATGCCTGGTCTGTCATGCAGCAGCGGCTGTGTCATGTCAGAAGTGCTGGCTGTGGATCACAGAGCCGTTCCGTGGCCCTTGTCTCACTTTCCCCCCCACAATGGCTCCATAAGCCAACCAAGGAAGGTATTTTTAATTACCATGCTGCAGTTAAGAAAATTGAGACTCAGGTCAGCTGCTGAAAAGGGGTGAGGCTGGGACTTGAACGTCGGTCTGTCAGACTCCAAGCTTTATGTGGATAGTTTCCTTGGAGGTCTAGCACAAGGGTGGCTTTCAGTAGACTCTAAAATTTTACTTTTCCTGGATTTAGGCTAAAATTTACCATATCCTAATGTCTAGGCTATCCTGATGTCTATGGGTAAATAAATACATGCTAAAAAAAAAAAAGCAATACAGTAAGTCCTCTATGTATGAACCTTCAAGTTATGAACTTTAGCAATGCACGCCTGCTTTCTTTCCACCAGATGTCACTATAGCCTGTTAAATACTTGTAGTAATATACAGCCAACAGTGTTAGTTGGGTACCTAGGCTACCTCTGTTGGACTTAAACAAATTGGACTTACACATGTGCTCTTGGAATGGAACTTGTCTGTATGTTGAGGACTTCCTGTATTTGCCGTTAACTTCAAGAGCAAAATGTACTTACTATAAAAAATTTGGAAAATAAAATATTAAGCATAAAGAAGACAACAAAAATCATCCTCAGACTTCTAATGGGTTTGGTCCTTATCTTCCGGTCTTTAAAAATATCTATATTTGTTTTTCTCTTGATTTGTTCTGTTTTTACAAAATCGGGAGTATAGGGCATGTCCACCTTTGCTTCCTGTTGTTCTCACCGAATATCATCTTGTGATAATGCTCCTGGTGGTTATGTTTTGTGAGTTTAATAGGCAGAATGAAATATTTCACATATGAAAAAGCTTTATAGGGAAACACTGTGGGTAGTGTCTTGCTTGAGAAACAAAACATCGTCCAGACTGGTGAAGCCCCAAGGTACCTGTTTTTGATCACACTCGCTTCCCCGTCCCCTGACCCATCCCAGACCTGCTTACTGTTCCTGGCCCTGTCCTTCCATTGTATAGCCTATCTGCCCGTCAAACCAGACCCTAAGCCCTTTGAAGGAGAGGTCTCGTTTCAGCGTTCTGTATATTCTCCAGTGCAAAACCCAGAGCTAGCCACATAGTTCTCATTCAATTCATGCCCACTGAATTTATTTGGTTTCATATTATTTTATTGTTCACTGTCATTAAAGGAAAGTATTTAATATACCCCAGACAGGCATGTGATTCCTGGAGACGTGTGTTTTGGTTGAGAAGGTGCTTGACTGAGAGTCAGAATACATGAGCTTGACTCCTGGTTCTGCCATGAAAACGATCGCTTCCCTCTTTGGGGTTTGGTTCCTACGTGGACATGTGTATTTGTTTTGACCGCTGCCCTACCAAATCACCACAAACGGCTCTTTTAAGAGCATCCCCTTGGCAGTGTGCAGTGGCTCATGCCTATAAGCCCAACACTTTGGAAAGCTGAGGTGGGAGGATCACTTGAGCCCAGGAGTTTAAGACCAGCCTGGGCAACATAGCAAGACCTCATCGCTACAAAAAAATAAAAAAAAAATTGGCCAGGTGTGATAGTGTGCGCCTGTAGCCCTGCTACTTAGGAAGCTGAGGTAGAAGACTGCCTGAACCCAGGAAGGAGGTTGAGGCTGCAGTGAGCTGTGATTGTGCCACTGCACTCCAGCCTGGATGACAGAGTGAGACCCTGACTCAAAAACAAAAACAAAAGCGAAAAAGAGCACCCTCATTGTCTTATTATGTATCATCCAATTAAAAATTGCAAGATCTCCTACAATAATAGTAGAGACAGAATTTTTCTATTTTTGCCACAGATTTTTTTTTCCTTACAACACTCCCATCCCCTTCCCCAGACCAGGTAACTAAGCTCCCCGGCCTGGTGTGTCTGGGGCGTTACTCCCACCACTCATACGGTGTAACTTTTCAAAACACGTATGTACCCATCTGAGACTGATGCTTGTTGTTTCAAAACTAGCTCTTATCGCTTAACATCAAGGGTCCCCACCCCTCTTCCATGTCAACAAATACAGCCCTAACTGAAGAGCTTTAACAGCGGCACCCCCCACCCATGTGTGCGTTCGCTGCAATTCTTCAGCTATTTTCCCATGAATGGACAAGTGCGTTATTTATTCTTGCTCATGCTCACGCTCTCTGCAAGCAAGAGTTCAGTGAGCACCTTTGTACACATGTCCTTATGACCTCGTGTTTTAGTTCCTAGAGGCTGGGCCTCCAGTTTTTCAAAGGGAGAAGCAGCAGAATTTGGAGACCTTCTTTAGGTTTCTAACGTCAGTCGTTGGCGCTGGAGAAATTCAAGTGGGGGCCACGGTGTTGCACACTGAGTGAGTCCCCCCACTGTGTCACCTCCAGGTCAATAGCAAACCACATATACTGAGTGTCAGGACCAGAAGCAGGACCGGGCACGTTATGCATGTCAGCATCCTCTCTGTCCCCCACACCCGAGATTGGAAAACTGAGGCAAGGGCTGGCAGGGAAGAAGGGTGGGGCTGCTTGGCACCACCCCAGTCCCTTCCCCGGTGCCCCCTCCCTTCCCAAGCGGTTCAAGTGGCATTCGGAGGCCATGCCCATTTCCACTCTGTCGCAACATACCGGCCCCTCCCCAAACACTCACGGAGGACAAAAAACTAGTCTTGTCGGCTATTTTCTCTCTTCCCCTCCCAACAATAGCTTTCTTAATTCCCCTGGGGATGTTGAGGTCTGCACCAGCCTCTCACAGGCTCCCTGACCCCCCTCACATACCCCTGAGCACACCAGAGTTCAAGCACTGCCCGTTGGAGGGACAGGCCTGACATCCTGTGAGAAGGGGCAGATCCATTTTTGAAAACAGAGATCCCCACCCTGATAAGTACCCAAAGAAACCAAAATAAGTGGGGTGGCCCCACACTCCTGTTGGGCGCTCCCTCGGGAGGCTTAGGGTCAGAGCAATGTCAGCTCAGATCAGCCTTGAAACAATCCCGGAATGGGAGAGCAGGACGTCAGAGTGGTCAGGCGCTTACGGAGGCCATTCTGCTTACGTTCTTGACTGGAGATTTAAATCTGTACAGTGTCCGGTCCCGGATGAGGGACAGAAAAGGCAAGGCTGAGAAGAATCTGGAGGAGGAAGTCAAGGACTGAAGAAATCTGGGAAGACTTCCAGGAGGAGCTGGGCCTCCATCTGTGCTGGATCTAGCTCTTACCCACCTCTTCTGTTTCATCTTGTGTGCCTCCCCCTCCCCACCCCAACCTCTCCCTGCCAGTTACATTCCAAACCCCTGGGTTCAGTTTTCTACTAAGGGAGCCAGGTTCCCTGCCCCCACGCCCTGCCACAGGGCCTTTGCACTTTCTGCTGCTCCCTTTCCCTGAAACACCCTTCCTTACACATTTTCCTAGGCCAATCCCTTCTCATACATCATGTCTCAGTTGACATGCTCTGTTCCTGGAGCGCCCTCCCTGGCTACTGGCCTAAAGCAGGTGCTTCCTGTTATCCTGTCTGTCTCACCCTGAACTCTCCCTTTGTAGCTACGCTAGCTGCCACATGCAGTTACGTACTCATTTCTTTATTGTCCGTCTCCCTGGAGGTGCTCTGTGGGCAGGAGCCCTTGCTGGCTTTGTTTCCCACGCTATTTCTAGACTCCACACAAGGCCCAGCATGCGGCGGATGCTCTGTAGGAAGCATGTTGTTGAATGGGTGTTGGTCAAAGCCTCCATGACAGGTGGGGATGTCATGTTCCAGCAGGTGGAGTCAGGAACAAGGAGGACTTTTTAGGGGACAAGGAGTTGATGAGGCTCATCTAAGTGGCAGGTTTGTGGGGGAAGCCGTGGGAACTAGGGTGGGCAGAGGGAGATGATACACTTGTGGGGGGCCCCGAGCCCTGAGGTAGGAGCTTGGACTGTGTTTCGTGGACACAGGACTACCATGGAGGGTCTGGATGTGGGGGAGATAGCCATCCAAGAGCAGACTGCGGGAAGTGTCTTCTGGGGGCTGTGGAGACAGCAGCTCCTGTTTCTTGAGTGTTTTGAGTGTGCCAGGCCTGGGCTAAACACCTTATAGACGTTGCCGCATCAAGGCCTCTGACACTTCCATGAGGTAGCTTCTATTTTTATTCCCATTTTGTAAGTAAGGAAATAAAGGCAAGATGAAGTGAGATTTCTTGCCCAAGGTCGCTCAGCAGGACAGTGGAGGAACTGGGATTCAGCTGGAGCCCACTGCCCTAGCTGCATGGAGCCGCCCGAGATAATCACACCATTGGTCATCCAGGGCTTCCCACCCCAGATAATCACACCATTGGTCATCCCAGGCTTCCCACCGCAGATAATCACACCATCGGTCATCCAGGGCTTCTCATGTGCCCAGAACGGGAGCCACTGGGTGGAGGCCAGCTGACTCATCGGGACCGGCTGCTGTCATCTCCATGCCGGGCCGGGCAAGGTGGCATCTGTGTGAACACGGGAGCCAGCAGAAGGACACAGGCTCATCTCTGGCTGTGAACTGTTGGGCAAGTCCTGACCACTCTGTGACTCAGGGGTGTCAAGAGAATCCCACCGTCTTGATGGGAGGAATCGACCTTGGAACAGATGTCGGTCACAGAGTTGATGTTGACGTGGTTGCTACGAATGGAGAGGTTTAGATGTAGGATGACAATACGTCCTAGTTCCCATCCCCTTCACATCTGTGGTCTCAGGGGTGCGAGGACAAGGGTGGGTGGGGGGTATCAAAGGCTGACCAATCACTCCTTGGAAGCAGGAAGGGGAGGGAAGGGGAGAGGAACCCTGAGGCCCAGATTGTGAACAGGGAGCACGAGGAAGCCTTTGACAGAAATGGGGCAGCCTGGAATTGGAGTTTGTCACAGGCCTTTTAAAAAGATTCATTCATGAGAGAGAATAGAAACATCTCGACAGCTGCTTAATAAAGCTTAACCTAGGTGTGTAGCATTGGGAGACTTTCCCTGGAATTTTAAGCACGCATGCACATAAAGATACTGGAGTTGTCAAGAGGAAAGTGCATGGACAAGATGCCCTTAGCAAGTCCTTTCCAGTCCTGTAATGTTGTGACAAATCTACAAAATACCACCTCAATGAGTGAAACATACAAAGACAAAATATGTTGAGATAAAACTCCTGATCACCGCATGCAGGGCTCTGTGTCATCTGGTCCTTGCTTTCTGCCCTGACCTCATCTCGTCCATACTTCCCATCAGCCTCTGTCCCAGCCTCACTGACTTTCCCTCCAACCCTGATACTCTTTTCTCCCTCTGGCTTCGGATGGGGGCTCCAGTGTCACTTCCCCAAGAAGCTGGCTTTCACCTTCCTGTCTGGGTTCAGACTGCTCGTCCCTTTAGCTTTCTGAGCCATTGGAAACATGCCTGTGTTTTCACTTGAGGAATGCTCAACTCACTAGACTGAAGCTCCATGAGCAGCTGTGGGTGGGTCTGTGTCTGTGACTGCCCATCACTGAGCCCATAGGCCTCTCCTGAATTTCAGACCTGCCTCCTGCAGGGAGTCCCCAGGCATTTCCAAACAAGGGTGTGAATTCCCATCTCAAATGCTCTCTCCTCTTGTTGGATCCCAGCCTCAGGTCACGCAAGCTCCCAGCACCACCCAGTGCCCAAGATAGAGATTCTTTCTGCCCGCTTCCTTCTCTTGCATGCCCTGGACCCAGGGCAGGAGGGCCCAGGAGATGTTTGCCGAGTGAGGTCTGTGGTCTCCCTGCCCGGTTTGGGGCTTGCTGCCCTCAGAATCCTCCCTCTGAATCTCGGCATCACCTCCTTCTACTTTTAGTGTGTCTTGGAAAAATACTGGTAGCATATTTAGAGAAATTAAACTAAACCTGCCCTACCAAAAAAACAAACATTCCCTTCTCTTACATTTCCTGTTTCCCTGAGAAACGGAATCGTCAAAAATAAACCAACTGATAGGAAGGCAATATTTGTCTGCAAATACGTTTTTCTTGTTCTTGCCTATGCGATGTTGATGGCATAGAACAGACTCTGTCTCCCACGGACCGTCCTGGGTGGCGCTGATGACACAGCTGGAGAGACCACCTTACGCCCCACGATACATACAGCCCCTGGAGCTCAACCTTCTGGGTCTGCCCTCAATTCCCTTCTTTTTTTCTTTTCTTTTTCTTTTCTCTTCTTTTCCTTTCCTTTCTTTTCCTTTTCATTCTTTCCTTTCTTTTTACTCTTTTTTCCTTTCCTTTGAGACTAGGTCTCACTCTGTCACCTAACCTGGAGTTCAGTGGCATGATCATGGCTACTGCAGCCTCGACCTCCTGGGCTCAGGTGATCCTTCCACTTCAGCTTCCCGAGTAGCTGGAACTACAGGCGTGTGCCTCCACGCCCAGCAAATTTTGGATTTTTTGTGGAGATGAGGTCTAGTTATGTTGCTCAGGCTGGTCTCAAGCTCCTAGGCTCAGGCAGTTCTCTTGTCTGGGCCTCCCAAAGTGTTGGGATTATAGGCGTGAGCCACCACACTCGAACTCCCTTTCCTTGACAGTCTTGTTCCAGATCTGTCTCTAGGTGGGGGAGAGTCCCTCTCCTGTCAGATGACTCTTCCCAGGGAAATGACTGTTCCTCCTAGTTACTTCAGATCGAATATAATAGCTAGATACTAATGACACTACTTCATACTTCTCTGCTTCCATTTATGTTACATGTATAATGTCTTAAGATGCAAGATGAATATAACATTTTGTTTAAAGGCGCTGTTGTTGGATAGATAAATACCGTTTGCCTGGGCACAGGAAGATACCATTTCCTCCACTTCTAGGATACTGTTTCTGTGCAGTGCCATGGGATGGGATGGGAGAGTAAATATGAGCTTGAAGCCACACGGACTTGGGTTCAAATCCTGTTAGTGTCACTTCCTACAGGGTTACCCTTGAGCAACTTTCTCAACCTCTTGGGTCTCCGTTGCTTTATCTGTAAATAGGAATAAGGACACCAGAAATTAAGGCTATTGTGAAGATTTGAGTTTGCATGAAAAATTCATGTGGATCCTAGCCGGAAATTCTTTGGGGGAGAATTTAAACTGACATTCACTTAAAATCAATCAAATCACCCCAAAACCAAACCCCCTAAATTAATTTCCATATACCTACCTGTAGACATTGTTTTTTTTTCTTTTTTCTTGACCTCATGAAAAAGTCTAGAGGTTAGTACTGACTTGTTAAATATTGGCACTAGAAGTGGCCTCTTGTTGGGGGTAAGTGACTCCACAAATTCAAGTAGCATTTATGAATATTTATACTACCATATTTGAAGTATTTTGAAAATATAAAGTGGTATATAAGTTAAAGGTGGTATTTTAATATTTTTATTTTAGATTCAAGGGGTACACGTGCAGATGTGTTACTTGGATATAATGCACAATGGTGAGGTTTGGGCTGCCGTTGAGTTCATCGTCCAGGTGGTGAGCGTGGCACCCAGTGGGTGATCTTACAAACCTTACCTCCTCCCTCCCGTGCCCCTTAAGGAGTCCCCAGTGCCAGCTGTTTCTGTCCTCATGCCCGTGTGTGCCCAGGGTTTAGCTCCCACTTATACGTGACAACATGTGGCATTTGGTCTTCTGTTTCTGTGATCATTCACTTAGAATGATGTCTTTGGTTTCCTTTCTTTTTAAAAAAGTTTTCCTTTCTGTACTATTTATTGTAAAACTCTGCTTTGAATTATTTTAAAAGTTGTCATTAAATTGATGGAATGGATTTCGCTCATATTCCTTAGATAGAGAATGACTCTGTGTATTGTCCTGCCCCTGAACTCTGACCATGATACCCTTGGTTTTAGTCCTGTAAATCTTGCAAAACCTTTTCTTTAATACAGTGACATCTAACCCACCATAGCTGCAGAGATGGTGCCTGAATTTTTTCAACTGTTTCAAGCTGTTATTTTGCAGCTTTATGGAGATACCATTCACATGTCATAAAATTCACCCTTCTTAAAGTGTACAATTCAATGCTGTAGTGTATTTACAGTACTGCGAGACCATCAACACTATTTCTTCACTCAAAAAGAAGCCCGGGCATATCACCAGGCTTCCTTACGCCTCCAGAGCTCCCTCCAGCCCTGACAACCAATGCTCTACTTTCCCTCTCTACAGATTGGCCTATTCTGGACACTTCACACATGAAATCATATAATATGTGGCCTTTGGTGACTCGTTTCTTTCACTTCTCATGTGTCTTCAAGGTTCATCCACATCATAGCAGGCATCACGACTTCATTCCTTTTTATTGCCACATAATATTCTACTGTATGGATGATGTCTGACTTTTTATTTTTATTTTTGAGTTGGGGGTCTCACTCTGTTGCCCAGGCAGAGTGCAGTGACACAATCACACTCACCACAGCCTTGAACTCCTGGGCTCAGTCTCCCACTAGGCTAATTTTTAAAATTTTTGTATAGATAAGTTCTAGTTATGTCGCTCAGGCTGGTTTCAAGCTCCTGGGCCCAAGCAATCCTCCTGCCTCAGCCTCCCAGAGTGCTGGGATTATAGGCATGAGCCACCATGTCCAGTCATATGTCTGTCTTTAAATATGTTTCAGAATGGCTTGGATGTGTGTTTCCAGTGACTGCAGACTGTAAAGGCAAATGAATGTCCTCCCACATCTCGAGAACTTGGGCTATACTTTGGCAACATCTTGGATCAGAAATAATTATAATTTCCAGCTGGGCATCCCATGCATTTCTCACATGTGGAAGGAGGGAGGGTTTTTGCTGGCAAGCCAACATTGGCTTGCAGATACTTGCATTCTGGGCCTCCTTCCCCATTGGGTCATCAGTCCTTTGCGAGCAGAGGGGCTGAGCTTTTTCTCTTTTTTTGAGTTGGAGTCTCACTCTGTTGCCCAGACTGGAGTGCAGTGGCCGCTCCCGGCCACCGCAGCCTCGACCTGCTGGGCTCCGGCGATCCTTCCACCTCAGCCTTCTGAGTAGCTGGAACTACAGGGGCGCGTTACAATGCCCGGCTAATTTTTTGATTTATTGTAGAGATGAGGTCTCGCCAAGTTGCCCAGGCGAGTCTCGAATCTGCGGGCTCAGGCAATTCACTCACCTCAGCCTCCGAAGGCGCGGGATTACAGTCTGAGCCACCGAGCCCGGCTGGGGCTGAGCTATTAATAGCTCTTTAGCACGACTGTTGAGGCTAGCAAGCTCCCTGCTTCCAGCTCTGTCTTGATGACTTTGTCACCCCCTGAGCTAAGGGCTGAGAAAGAGGAATATCGAGGTGATATGACGGTCTCTGCTCCCAGGTCTAACACATGGCTCCTTAAACCCTTTTAACAGCTCGAGGGGTGGGGTTGTTGGGTGCATCTTTTGTTCTAATGGGGGGACTCTTTGTGGGCTTCTGGGTAGCTTCAGGATGCGAGCTGGTCACCAGATGAACCAAGTCATGCCAAGAAGCTTTGCCCCTGCTCTCCATCCTCTGGGGAAGAGAGAAAGGCTGGAGACTGACTTAATACTCCATCATGCCTATGCGATGATGCTTCCGTAAAAATCCCCGGAGTTTGGAGAGCTTCTGGGTTGGTGACCATGCCCACGTGTGGAAGTGTTGCTCCCCCAGTTCCATGGGACAGAAGTTTCTGTGCTCGGGCTATCCCGGACCTCGCCCTGTGTTGCCCTTTACCTGGCCGTTCTTGGCAGCCTTCATCTCATCCCTTATACCAAACCAATACACGGAAGCAAAGTGTCTCCTTGACTTATGTGAGTTGTTAGAGCATATCATCAAACACGAGGAGGGAATTGTGGGAGCCCGGATATGCAGCCAAGTGTAAGAGGAGTGTGGGTACCCTGGGTGCCTGATACTCGTAACTGGCATCTGGGAGAGGGGACAGCCTTGTGGGGCCAAGCCCTTAGCCTGTGGGATCTGTGTTAACTCCAGGCAGTTCGTGTCAGAACTGAACTAAATTGCAGGACTCCCAGTGAGTGGGTGTCGGCAGAGAATGGAGAATTGCTTGGCATGGAAACCCCACACAGTGTGTGTCAAGCATTGGGAGCAGAAAGACAGTTTTTCCTAGGGACTAAATAAGAAAATATCAAGAAATACGGATATTGGGTACCCGTGAACAGGATGAGGGAGAGAAAATAATTTCTGGTCCTGCCTTCTGAAAATGACCTTAATATTCCAGGTGTCCTTATGCCATGGCTACCTTTGAGGCCATGCTGAGGAGGTGTAGACTTAATCCTCCTGGGTTTGCCCTGATATATTTATTTCCACGTTTATTTGTTTGAGCTTCATGAGGGCAAGGGCAATGTTCATTTTGTTCTTTGCTTCCCCAGCATAGTGCAAGTACTCAGAGGATATTTGTGGACAGGGTTAGTTGAATGAATGTAGATACTTGGATAGCTGAGCGCTCCGCGCGTGCAAGATGCTACGATCACCACTGTCACGATCGTGTGTCGACTAAGCCACTTTCAGAGGTGCCCTCGTTACTCTCTTGTTGTCTCTGTTGTCATTCAGGCTCTGACCAGGGTCCCCACCCCTTCCTTAGCTTTTCTTCCACATTCCTTCCACCTCTGGAATGGGCTGCGGAGCACAGTGAGGCTTGGAAGCCAGACTGCCTGGGCTGGGATTTCAACTCTACAGAGCCGTGTGTCCTTGGGCAAGTTGCTTCCCTTCTCTGTGCCTCCTGTTCTGCTTTATAAAGAGGGCTAAAAGTAGCATGTGCTGTTCAGGTTATCTCAGGGTTTAAGTGAGTTAATCTACATAGAGCATCTAGCTGGGCACACAGAAAGTGCTAGTTTCATGCGGGCTCTTGGTATTATTACTGTCACCCCAACACTGTTCCTGCAACTGCTTTGTCACTCCCAGCTTTCCGAGGTGACACTTGCCAGGAGGAATCTGGACTTCCTTGCTGGAGGCTGGCCGGGGTGGACGGGCCACCGGTATGGCCATGCATCTGTGGCAGGTGGACATTTGTTGACAACAGGGAAGGGCACCCTGCGATGCTGACTCTGAGCTCAGAGGGAATGACAGAGGTCACTCCAGCCCTTTCCTGGGTCTGGGGTCAAGCAGCTCTGCATAGAAACAGTGGAGGGAAGTGATGATCCCTTGAAGGTTAATCCAGCCACCAAGACCCGCCTCCACCCAGGTCTTCTTCACTGACCAGAGAGCTGAATCCTGTCCTGGTCAAGACCGTCAAGTGGGGACCCACAGAGCAGCCAGCACCACAGGGCTCCTTCACTGCACAGACAGGAAACTGAGGCCCGAAAGGCAGTGACATGGGCAGAACCCACTTCCAGTCACCACCCTTCCACCTCCACTTCACTCTACTCTTGTAGTTATTATTAATGAGACACAAAAGGCGGAGGGAGTTGCCTCCACTTTATCAATAGGAAACTGAGGCACAAGGTGACGAGATGAAGTTGTGAGTCAAGTCTTCTCTCTGGGACCAGGACTCTTCGGAATCCAGAAGTCTGCCTCCCCTACCCACTGCATTCTCCACTGAAAACATTTTTTTAAACAAATATTTCATTTACTTATCTATCTATCTATCTATTTATTTTTACTAGGGGTCTCACTCTGTTGCCCCATCTGGAGTGCAGTGGCACAGAAAACATCTTTTTAATAGACGGAACACACACTGTGCTTTCCCTGTGGAAGCAGCCTCTGATGCCAAGGAGCCTTTTATTCTGCAAATTCCAGACAAATGAAAAAAATACTGCCAGTGAGAATGAATGATTGGAAGCTTTAAAAACGCCCCTCATTTGTAGATCCCAAAGAGGAAGAAGAAGTGTATTTAAGAAGAAATATATTTAAAATGCCTCCATAGATCGGGAACTGACTGTGGTCTACACTGCTGAGCTTCGTGCATTGGCCTCCTGGGATCCTCACCACTGCCCTTCCAGAACTCCGGGGATGGGGGAGCAGGGTCAGGGTCGGCTGAAGCTCCCACCTGGTGGGAATGCCACTCTCAGCCTGGGGAGGAACTGTGAGGGGAAGGTGAGTGCCAATAAAGGGATCGTAACTGTCCTGAGAGGCTGTCCATGAAGCTGTTTTAAGCTCACTCCTGTGATGGGAACATCACTCCAGTGTACACCAGGGAAGACACAAAACAGGCTTCTTTTTCCCACTTGTCTGGAGGGAGTAGAGATTTGGGGAGAGGAGGGCCATTTGGGGCTCACTCATGCACGGCTGGGCTAGAGGAGTCTCCTTGGGGTCAGGTGGCCTGGGTGGCACAGGGTCAGCCTCTCAGAGGCACAGATGGGGGAGTGCAAGGGTCAGAGTCTCCATAATGTCTTTGGGGGAGGAGTGGGCGTGGATTGCTGCTTCCAGACTTTCCCCCAAGGAGGCTTTTATCCTGCAAATTCCAGACAGAGAACACAGGTGACAGGAGTTCTGCACAAGCTGTGGGGAGAGAGCACACTCCCTGGGAGCCAGCCAGCCAGCAGTGGGAGAGGAAATGAATGGCCTGAGTTCCTTGGAGGGGACCCGGACAGGAGGGTGCAGGGCTCCCAGGACCTGCTGTCCTGCAGGGGGCAGGGGACGAGGGGGAACAGGGGCCTCGGGGAGTGAGCTGGTCCACAGTCCCCCGCTGCAGGGTCTGCGGCTCAGAACGAGCCGAGCCGGGGAAACTTCCAAAGTCTTTCTGAGAGAACACAAGCAAGATGAGGGCCTTTTTCTGAAGGGTGAGACTTGTCCCACCTGAGGGCCCCTTTAAGGGAGGAGTCACTGTTGATACCTGGTGAGTGAGGCCAGCTGTTATCCAGGGTCTCCAGATGGCAAGTGAGACATACCTCACTCAAATCCACAACAGCCCTGTCATTGTGCTGAGTATTTCCCCGAATTCACAAACCAGAGCACCGAGGCTGAATTACAGAACTCGCCCAGGTGAGGCTGAAACCAGAGTCCACGCTTAGGGACTGGACTGCCTCTCACACTGCCCAGGGGACACAGAGAGGACCAGGCCCTACCTTTAAGGGCTGGCGGGGTTGGCAGATCCGTAAGCGAATAGTTTCCACTCAGAAATGTACACATTCCAGAGACTCATAAAGAGAATGGTGTAGAAGAAAAGCAGAGTGAGTGCTCATCTGTGGTGGAGAGGAGGTTGCTGGCAGAGACAGCACGGACAAGGCACAAAGGGACTTTTACACTGGGCTTTGCCCATCAAGCAGGAGTTTGCCAAATAGAGGAAGGGGCATTCCAGGCAGAAGTATCCATGGGGGAAACAGGGAACAAAGGTGTGAAAGCTCCTGGAGGATTCGGGAAACATCAGGTCAACTGCAGGGGCGGGAGGGCAGTGGAGGCACCCTGGGAAGGCAGGGCTGGTCAGGTTTCATGTTTAAGAAGGAACTCAAATGCAGATTATTCAGTGCTTTCGCCAAATGAGGGGGGCACAGTCATTGCACTGTGTGTGTGTGCGTGCACGCGTGCACGTGTGTATGCGGGGTGTGTGCTAAAAACATGGGTGTGGTCAATGTGTACATTATAACTGTCCCACAGATTTGACTATCTTGTTTTGGCATTTTTTTCTCTCAGCAAACCTGGAGCCTCAATAAAATGAAGGGCTCGCCTCATCTTTTTGAAATACATCCTGAAGCCTTTTCAGATAAAAAGATATGAAGTCGTAGATTTGCTTCAGACTAATGCAGTGTGGGCCGGATGTGGGGTGAGTAGGGGCGTGGGGGGGAAGACTGGGCACGTGGGGGCTGGGCAGGGGACACAGAGGTTCTTCACATGACCGTCTCGAGCTTTGCTCTGTTTCAATGTTTCCGTAATAAATTTGAGAGAGACCCCGTCCTTCTAAGTGTCCCTGGGGCACTCAGATATCCTGGGCAGTGAGAGAGATGACAAGCAAGCAGGGAGACTTGGGCTGAAGAGTAAATCGAGGCCAAATTGTGAAAAGCCTCGTAAATTATTCTGAGAGGTGTGGATCCAATCCTGCAAATACTGGGATGCCCAGGAAAGAATTTTTAGTAGGGCCATGACACCACTAGAGTCCTCTTTGGGAACAAACTGGCTGATGTCCAGAAGATAGAAGGTGTGTGTGGGGGGGTGGAGGGTCAGGGAGAGGAGGGGCCAGGGTCAGGGACAGGAAACAGCCCCTGGTGTGGAAAGCAGGTCAGCTGGGAGTGTGAGCGGCCAGCCTGTCTTCTCGTCCACGCTGTCCTGGGGTTATGCCGGGAGGACCCAGGCGAAGGCAGGGGAGCCTTGGGAGAGAAAAGAAGGAGGGATCGGAATGGGACCTCTTCCATTCCTATCCTTCCCACTGCCACTGTGCTCATGCCTCACCATAAGGCTCAGCCTGTAATCCCGCACTTTGGGAGGCTGAGGTGAGTGGATTGCCTGAGCCTGTGGGTTCGAGACCTGCCCGGACAACTTGGCGAGACCTCATCTCTACAATACATCAAAAAATTAGCCGGGCGTGGTAGCGCGCGCCTGTAGTTCCGGCTACTTGGAAGGCTGAGGCGGAAGGATTGCCGGAGCCCAGCAGGCCGAGGCTGCGGTGGCTGGGAGTGGCCACCACCCTCCAGTCTGGATTACAGACTGAGGTTCCGACGAAAAAAAAAGTATTTCCTTACTGCATACAGCAACAAGGTTCATGTAGCAACTGTCTCTCTGGCTAGACTCCGTGTCACCCGATCACACCTAACTCGGTCCCTCCTTGCCCCCAGAGCCTGGCACTGGGCCTGACAATAGCTCACTGTCAAGCGAATGAATGACTGTCCAACCCAGGGCACCTCCCAATCACTACTTCTTTGACGAATGAATGAATGAATTCAGCACAGCGCCTTACAGTCACAGAATGGCCTCTCAGTGAATGTCTGGGACTGAACTGAGCTTGTGTGAGTTGCAGGACGCTGGTACCCAAGTGGGACCAGCAGGGCTCAGGTCTTTCTTTAGGAAAAGGCAATTTTCTCTCGGCACAAGAGCTTCCAAGGGGGCAGTGGCTTCCACGCCCAAGGGGACGGGAACATACAAACTGAGCACAAACGTGGTCTGTGAACGTGTCAACCTCGAAACCTATGTCCTCTACCTCTTTCTTGGAGAGGTGCCTCCTCCTTTTCAGATGGATGGTGTCTTTCTCCCTTCTAAAAAATGCTTCTAGATGCTTTTAAATTAGGCAAACGAGCAAGAGCAATGTTCATTTTACCCCTTTCATTCTGAGCATGTGTGGTGTGCCAAAAGGTCTTTGGACGGAATGTTCAGAGGCTGCATAACAGGACAAGAGAGGCTGCCAAGCTCCTAAATCACTCACCAGACACTCTTGGGCCCTGGGGCTTAGAGACCCCCTGGGGCCAACATCATAAGCGGAGTCCCCAGCAAGCGCAAAGTTGGCCCACAGCCCCGAGGTCTCTGCGGGAAAGGATGCCCCCACCTCGAAGATCAGCAAGTTCAAAGTGGGCCACAATCCTTGAACTCATCTCTCTAAGGTTGCCTAGTGGTGGAGGAAGTGGGGTTCCCTTTTGTAAAATCTCAGGGAATAGATTCAATGCCAAATACATCCTTTCCGAACTTCAGTTTACTCATCGGTAAAATGGGTCTAAACTGAAGGACTGCAAAATAATAACAAGGACTCTAAATACAGGGGTTTCTATCTGTGATCGCCTCTCTGCTGGCCTTCCCTCCATATAATCTGGGGGGCTGTAGTCTCGATGAAGGTTGCAGGACCAGTTACATCACCAGAGCTTCACCTGGGCTCTTGCTAGAAATGCAGAATCTCAGCCCCCACCCTAGACACTGCTCAGATTCTGCATTTTTACAGGATGTGCAGGTGATTCGCCTGCATGTTCAAGCTGGAGAGTACTGGTCTATCTAACCACGTGACGGTGGCTAAGTCATCTTATCTCTGAATTTTGATTTATTCATTTGCAGAATGAAAGGGATTAATTTAAATGGCCTCTAGATCTGAAATTCTATAAAGTTCACAGCCTGCTGATAAATACCAGCCTTTGATCCCCAAATGGACACAAGAGTTCTATCCCTGCTTTGAAATACCAGGTTGCGAACGGGTCTGATAATCAACAAACACGTGTTCAGTGGCGGTCACTGGGCCGGACTCTGTCAGAGTGATGGGAGGATAAAGATGACCTTATCCTTCAGGACTTTCCAAGACAGACCCAGTTGAAAATACTATGTCACACTTTCAGCCCTTAGATTCCAAATTTTGATTTGGAAACTACAGGTTCCAGTAACCTTAGAAACTGTCCCAACCCAGGTCATATTGATGGCACCGATGGTCCCAGTTAATGGCTTCCCTGTGTCCATGACCTTTGCAACATGATTTTTCAGTTCCTTACAGCAAGAGATGCATCTAATCCCCCTTCCCCACTTGAACTTGGATGTTGTCCCAGACCTGAGCCTCAGTCCCAAGAGACATGGCATGCTTCAGTTCTCTCTGGGACCGTTGTCATCACCATGGGAACCAGGCTGGGCTAGCCTGCTGGAAGGTGAGCAAACATCTGTAGGAAAACTTCTTCATCCCAGATGAGGATGTCCAGGACTGCCCTATAGCCTGCTGAACCCCAACTCAGGTGAGAACCCAGCCAAGATCAGCAGAGCTCCCCACATCACCACAGCTGACCACTGATGCCTGAGTAAGTCCACATGAGTCCAGAAGAAACACTTAGCGGACTCATAGATTTGTGAACAATAATACATTGTTATTATTTTAAGCCATTGTGTTTTGGGATGGTTTGTTACACACCAACAGCTAACAGATACACAAACCTTAAAGATCTTAAATCTGGTTGGAAAAAAGTACAAACTCCTAAATTGCCTCAAATCTAAAGCTTTGTGGTTCTTTAGAAAAAGACAATATTACTGCCACATAAAAAGAAAGGCTTAGAACTTACTGTCAAAAGTGAATACCGCCGGGCTCGGTGGCTCAACCTGTAATCCCAAGCCTTTGGGAGGCTGAGGTGAGTGGATTCCTGAGCCCGCGGGTTCGAGACCCGCCTGGGCAGCGAGACCTCATCTCTGCAATAAATCAAAAAATCAGCTGGGAGTGGTAGTGCATGCCTGTAATTCCGGCTACTTGGAAGGCTGAGGCGGAAGGATTGCTGGAGCCCAGCAGGTCGAGGCTGCGGTAGCCGGGAGTGGCCACTGCACTCCAGTCTAGGCGACAGAGTAAAACTCCAACTCAAAAAAACCCCAAAAAACACACACAAAAAAGTGAATACCTACAGGGGTTTTGAGTGAAGGGAGCTCAGTGTACTCCAAAACTTTTTTTCCGTTTGAATCATGAAACCATTTCTATTTCCACAAAGAAATCTTGCAGCTTTCATGTTTCTTGAATCTTCTCAGTTTACCTTTTTTTCCTTTCCATTTTTGGTACAGACATGGCAAACAAGACACAGTTTCTTCTCTCCTAATGATAAAGCCAAACAATGTGTAGCCTCAGTGTGAGGGAACAAATGGAAGCAGTGAGGACTAGGGTAAAATGAGGAGCATATATTCTATTTCAGTGGGTCAATTGTCTTAAAAGAATGATGACCCAAACTAGCCAGATCGTCTCAATTTTCAAGAGAACCCTAAAGTCTGGATTTTTTTTTGATATGAGCTTACCTAATTTCTTAACTTTGGCTTGAACTGCCTTAAAAGGCTCTACAATTCAAACAAAACATCTTTAAAGGCCAAAGTTGGTAGATAGAGACTGGTGGTGTGAACTGTGAATGCAGGACTTGGAACAAGAGCACACGGACAAGGAAGACACTTACCCTAAACCATCCGCGCTCCCTTGGGCATGGCACAAGAGCAGTTTGAGTTGGGAAGGACATCCTTTGCTGTGCCACTTGTATTAAAAATGGGTCCTGTACCTTTGGAGTGGTCTCTTAGGCTAGATTCACGCTGAGGGCCAGGTAAGGCTGGGTTTTGGTCACTTTTTGCCATATTTTCTTTTCTTGCTTTGTAATTTTTTTTTTTGAGTCGGAATCTCACTCTGTCATCCGGACTGGGATGCAGTGGCCGCTCCCGGCCACCCGCAGCCTTGACCTGCTGGGCTCTGGCGATCCTTCCTCCTCAGCCTTCCAAGTAGCTGGAACGACAGGCGCACGCTACCACGCCCAGCTAATTTTTTTTTTATCTATTGTAGAGATGAGGTCTCGCCAAGTTGCCCAGGCAGGTCTCAAACCCGTGGGCTCAGGCAATCCACTCACCTCAGCCTCCCAAAGTATGGGATTACAGGCTGAGCCACTGAGCCCAGCTTGTAATTGTTTTTTCAGAGACAGGATCTCAGTCTGTCACGGAGGCTGGAGCGCAGTGGTGTAACCATAACTCACTGCAGCCTCGAACTCCTGGGCTCAGATGATCCTCCCACCTCACCCTCCTTGGTAGCCGAGACTACAAGCCTGTGCCACCATGCTCGACTAATTTTTTTTCTCTTTCTTAGATCTTCTGTGACCTATGACTTCATGATCCCCCCCACCCCAGCTGCTTCAGGAGTGAGCCAGGAACTCAATGACTTTCTCCAATTTTAACCTTTGTTTGGCATTTTAGAGGGGATGGTGACTTTGCTAAAAGACAGGCGCTGTCATAGAAAGACCACCTCAGCCGAAGCGTGAGCAGGGGCAGCCTGGGTTCTGTGACTGTGGGTGGAAGGTGGAAGAGAGATGTCGCCTAGTCACTCCCGGGGGTTGGGGACTGCTTCTCAACCTTAAGGGAGTGGTGCCTTCTCCCAATTTCCTCGCAGGGGCACTCTCTTCCTGCCTTGCCCAAGTTCTCGAGAGGGCTAATCTGTCCTCCAGAGAGAAGACAAGTAACACGAGGTGGCCAAGAGTACCTATAATCAGGTACCAGCTCTGTGTTGAGCACTGCCTGCAGCATGCTGGTTCTTTTTGTCTCATTTCTCTTACCTGGTAACTCTCCAAGTTGGGTAATGTTATGGCTGCTTTGCAGATGAGAAAACTGAGGCTCAGACACGTTAAGAAACTCACTCACGTTAAGAAACCTACCTAGGAAGTGGAAGAACAGACAGACCTCCTGACTTGGACCTACATTCTCGGCCCAATGTCTAGGTGGGACTTGCTAGGTCTGCACAGGTGGGGCTGAGAGTGGAGACAGAGATGGCGACGTCCTGGACTCAGACTCAACTTCTCTTGCCTGACCTTGGCAGCTCCTCTCCTCTCCTACAGGAAGGGTGGAGTGAGCACTGTAAGCCCGGGCTAGGGTGGGGAATCTGAACCCCACAAAAGGCGCTGTTTGCTGACAGTCTGAACAGCTGGGCTGGATTAGTCCAGCTTTGTAAATAGCTTTCAAGAACCTACGGCCTGGAAAGTCCTCTCTGTCCTGGAGAAGGCATGAGCTCCACCCACAGACACCAAGCGTCTCCTGCCTGGTCTCCCTGTCCTTGACCTCTCCTTTTAGTGGCTCATCTCCACCTCAGTCGAAAAATCTCCCCAAATCCCTGTTCCCACCTCTCTCAAACTCTTGAAAGCCCAGACTGGAGGCAGAGGCAGAGGAGAGGAAACTCCTAGGCTGAGCTGCCTGGACTGCCTTTTGCTCCTTGCCGCATTTCCGTGAAGCCTGCCTTGATTGCTTGGAGGTCTGGGTCTTGAGGAGACCAGGGCCTGTGTTTGGGGCCTGCAGAGAAGCGCAGGATTGCTTCATTCCCGAGGGGCAATTGGGAGGGGGGGTTGGCGGTGGCTTCAGAGGAGGGCAGCTGGATTGTGTTTCCTCACAGCTACACTTTGGTTAACGTTCCAGAAAGCCAGAGCTGGGAAGGACTTCCAGATCAGCAAGTCCAAACAGCTCTGACCCTGGGCTGTCTTGCTATAAGGGAGCTGTGGATGTGTAGAAATCAGATGCAAAAATGTTCTTCTGTACAATTGAGGAATTACATTTTGCAGAGAGAGGCTTTATGGCTTCTGTTTCTTTTTTTTTTTTTTTGAGTTGGAGTCTCACTCGGTCGCTCAGACTGGATTGCAGTGG
>NW_007245950.1:349992-362850 GCF_000164805.1 Carlito syrichta
GGCATGCGCTACCACGCCCGGCTGATTTTTTGATTTATTGTAGAGATGATGTCTCGCTGCCCAGCGGGTCTCGAAACAGCGGGCTCAGGCAATCCACTCACCTCAGCCTCCCAAAGGCGCGGAATTACAGGCTGAGCCACCGAGCCCGGCTTCTTCTGTTTCTTAAAGGAGGCAGAGACACTCTTTCTAAAAGTTAAGGACATTGGGTATTTCTAGTTAATCATGAGTTTAATGTAGAAGGGGAAACTGAGGTCTACGGAGGGCATGTGACAGGCTCAAGGTCATAGACGTGACAGGGCAACACGGTTCATGTAGCGATTGTCTCAGGTGAGAGCATGGCAGGAGTGTCGTTTCGGGATGGGTGAGGGTGAGGGAGACTTGTTCTTCCTGAGCAAGCAGGGTCTTTTCAATGGCGTGTACCACAATAGGTTGACTAGACAGCTGTTAAAAACGTGATGGAAGACTCGAGTGGAAGTAGCACGAAGGTGAGCTTGTGAACCACAGGGAGAAGGTAGTCACCCGCTGTCAAGGACAAATCCTTTTAAATACGTCATGTGTGCCTCACCAATCAAGGGCGATCCTCCCATAACTCCAGTCTGTCCGCCCAACTGGCCACCAAGCACAGCTGGCAAACCTGGAGATGTCCCCAAGTCTCCAGAATCCAGACATGCCCTTCCCAACTCATTCCTCTTTCTTCCCTGTCATTCATTCAGCCAATATTACTGATTTCTTAACTCCATACCAGATGCCAGGGATGAACCAGATGTCCATAGTGGCGAACAAAGTCCCCATTTTCATGCAAATTGAGAAAACTGGCAACATCTTTATAATCATCAGGGGAGACTCAGGTCCAGGCTGGGGTGGCAGAATTCTGTCAGAAAGAAGCTTCTCCCCGAGCGTGAGGTGTTCCCTCCCTCCCTGAAAGAGAGTTCTGACGGGAAGCGATGACACCAGTGCTCATTTGTTTCAGACTCACCATTCTCCATCTTGACAGGGTCCCCGAGGGTCCCTTGACTCCAAGGACACTGCCGCCTCCCAGCTCACAGCAAATGATGCCCACGCACACACCAGCCCTTTCTTCCTATGAGGCAATCCTCGGAGGCCCTTGCCAAGATCAACTGTTTGGCTTTCTGCCTTGAAAGCTGATCCTCTCCTGGGTACGATTATTGCTTTTCTGAAACACGGGGACAATGACATCATTGCTCCCTCCCTGGCTTGAGGCTCTGGTGGTCAGCATGAAGTCAGGGTTTGGAATGGTGCCTGTTCTTTGCTAGTGTCCAGGGAGGCCTGGGATGGGGGCTCCGGAGAGAAGCAGACTTGCTGGGAAGTCCCCAGAGGCTGGGGTGGGGGGTTCAAGTTCAAGTCCTTTGCCAGCATGGGGTCTGCCTTGTAGTCCACAGGAAGGGCAACATTCTGAGGGGGGCTGAGCTGACGTTCTGCAGACATTCACCTGCCCGGTTATATGAATTGCTGGAATATTGACACGCTCTCATTCCCATTGATAATCACTTACTGGGGTGCCTTTCTGCCACCTCAGCTTCCCTGGCCCCTGGGCCACCTCCTCACAATTTCTGCCATCTGGCACCTCTGGGGACCTCCAATGGTTGATGTCTGCACCGTACCTGTGGATAAAGAGTTTGACTGCACTCCAGGAGTAGAGGGTGGGTGGAGCTGTGTGGACTTGGGCTGGCCCTTTGGTAGTTGGCACCTGCTGGAAGGCACTGCCATGCGGGGTAGGCAGGTCTGCATCTTAGGCATCCAGGTAGGGCCCTGCTGACAGGAATCCCCTCCTGCCACTGTGGGACTCAGGCCTTGCACAAGGGCTAGCACTTCCTTTGCCAGAGGCTGGGAGGTGCCTCTGAGGTGTTCTAGGCCAGCCCATGCATTGTGCAGGGAGAACCTGCCAGTCAGAAGGAGGAAAACACTTGCTTAAGTCATGTAGCAAGCTGGTGGCCCCCAAGCCTTCTGCCTATTGTCTGGGCCATGCTCCCCAAGGTGTGCAAAAATCTTGGCTTCAAAGACCAGGAAGACATTCCAAATCTTCTCCTAGCTCTAGTCTGTGCCTTCCTGCATTCACGGTTGCTTTATCGGTATGCCTGGCATTTTCTCTAATTGAGTGGATTTTAGAATCAGCCTCAGCAGGGAGTCAGTCACGATCTTATCTCTCAGAACCTGGCTTGCACCTAGAAAGGGGTCCACAGGCCAAACATGGCCCAAAGACCCCTTTATTGGGACCACCCAGTGTTGCTGATTTTTAATATAATAGTTTGCTAACTTGATCAAGTGGGAGATTTCTTATCAGACTTGGATATGAAGCTTTTCTTGAACAACGGTGAGATCCGGCCACCTGTGTGCCACATTTCTGCGGGCAGGGTCAGCTCTTTATAGACGGAACACACGCCTCAGTTTGTCACAGAACTCCCCCTTCTCCCCTGACCTTGATCTCTGGCCGGCCCAGAGTTCCCTCGGTACTGCCTTGCTTCTTGACACTGCCTTGCTTCTTGTTCTCGGACAGTGGTGCTCCCGATGGAAGACACAGTCCACTGAGCACCCATTCTCCAGCTTCACACATCAGGCCCTTTGGGGTAAGGGAGCTTCAGAGCAGGGACAGTCACCGGTGGACCCCTGAGCTGCCATTTCTGAGGCTCCTGCACTATGCTCTGCACACCTCCTTCCCTGACAGTGCCATCCTCTCCAATCAGGCTGCCCACACCCCACGGCTCAGCCCTGTCTCTGGACATTGACCTGCGTAGACACCGACTAAGCTGTGATGGATGCCGCATAGGATTCACGCATAGGAAATTTCCGATGTTTAGTTTTGGGGCTGTAAATCTTCTTGTGGGGAATAGACAAAGAGAGATAACTAGAAATCAAGATCAAATATTCTGCATCGTATGAAAGATTTCCAAGAAGACAGAGCTCACATCTACTGGGGTGGGCCCGGGAGGAATCAGAAAAGGCTTTATGTGGAGGAAGGGTTTGAGATGAGCCTTGAAGGATGATCTCAAAACACAAGAACTGGTTGGGGTGGAGAGAAGAAAGAGTATTCCCGACCAGCACAGGGAACGGCTGGAGAAGGGGCTGGGATGGGAAGAGGCTGTGTGTTGAGGGTGTCTTGCGCTGCAGAGGTTGGCTGGTGTAAAGAGTGGGTGGGAGGTGATGTGGGGGGACCTATGGTGACAAGGATGGACTGGAGCCATTTCTGGGAAAGCTCTTATCGTCCTGGTGGGAGCTGGGATTGGATCTAGGCTGGGAACCTATTCAAGGGTAGACTAGGGGAGAAGAATTCATCAGGAATGTATACCTTTGAGTGAATAAGGACTGAGAACAGCATCTTTGGAGGGAAGGAAGGTGGGAAAGCTCTGAGCACTTGGACAGAACGGGAAGTGGGGCGACCGTGTTGAGCAGCGCAAGCCAGGGAATGGCAGGGAAGGGAGAAGTGGGGGCACAGGGAGGCATGAATTTGCCATGTGAGAATCACAGAGTTTCCGATCTGGAAGAGGCTTTGATGATATCCAGTTTAACCCCAGTTTAAAGGACATTGGTCAATCCTGGGGGTGGCAAAGCTAAGTAACTTTTTTTTTTGGTTTGAGACAGAGTCTTGCGGTATTGTCCAGGTTGGTTTCAAACTCCTGGCCTCAAGGAATCCTCCCACTTCAGCCTCTCCAGTCACTGGGATTACAGGCGTGGGCCACCATGCTTGGCTAAAGCTGAGTCGTTTTATTTTTCACAGCGTCTAGTACGTAGCAGATTTTGGTGAACGCGTGTTGAAATGATTAAAATGTTGATTTTTGTCTAGACCCGATCTTGTAAAATGGAAAGCGGAACCCTAGACACCTGATTGGTCTGTAATAATTTCCATGCAAAGGTAGCTTCTGCTCCCACCCCAGTTCTGAAGGAAGCCCCCAAATACTCGGCTCATACCCCGACATGGGCTCTTGGTTCTCACGGAAGGCCCGCTGCTGGCTTGGGCACTGGGGCACAGCGGGCAGCGTGGTTCCTCCTTCCTGTCCACCCTTCTCCCGGCTCCTTATGTAAGTGGGTGGTGGCAGCACAGCGGGCTGGTGGCTTCCTGCGGCAGCGGCAGGGCTGGGCATCCGAGCTGGCACCGTTCAAGTGCACCACAGCATCCTGAACATTTGAGAACACAGGAAGGGCTGCGTTTTTAAAGCTCCCTTTGTTTTCAAGGAGGGTCCGGAGTCCATGGGGCGGAAAGAAACAAAACCAGGAAAACAGATGACTTGCTTTGCAAAGATAGTGCTAAATTTGCTGCAGCCTCTGCGAGCCTGAATGCACCCCTGCCCCGTCATGGACGCACACCCACACACCCACACACTCACCACCTTCCTGTGGTACCCAGGGAGGCAAATGCATGTATATCTAGGCAGGGACATGCCCAGAAGCGGAGACTTCTCTACACAGACTTCTCTACACCCAAACCTAACAGCAGAGGGACAGCCACACATGCAGATGGACAGATGCAAGTATCCATGCATCCAGACACATGGTGGTCCCATGTACGGAGACACCCAGACATTTGGACACACAGAGACACCCCCTCTCATAGAAAGATTCCCAGACTAGACACGTGTGCGTGGTCATCTTCCTTCTTGAAGAAGCTCCACCCAGACAAGCACAGAGGAGTCTTCTTTCTGAGGGACTGGGAGCCTGCCCACCCCTCAGCCTTGGCCTCCCCTGGGTTCTCTGGAGAGATCGGGCAGGCAGTGTGTCCTTTTGATTTTTCCCTTTCCCTCATGATGTTTGTGTTTCTAGAAGAATTCAAACTTGAATTCTTCTTTGACAAGGTAGACAGATGAGTGTTAAGAAGAGATGGAGGGAGACAGAGAGAAGGAGGAGGAGACTGGGACTGGTGGGAGCAGCGGAGTCATCTGCCCCAGCCTACACTCCCAGGTTGGGACGGATAAGGTATGGTCCCAAGGGCTGGACCAAGGAGGTTGGAAGGAAAGATCTTGGGGGCTTCCATAATGCCTCTGACTATAGCATGAGAAAGGAAGATGAAAAGTAATTTAAATCTTTACCTTCAAGCTGGAAGATGCCTGGTTCTTCCTCCTGTAACCTATGTTGTTTGCTTCAAATGCTTCCATTGGTGTGTTTTCAATTTCCTTAATTGTCTAATTTTTTTTTTTTTGTATTTGTAGAGAAAAGGTCTCACTATGCTGTTCAGGCTGCTCCTGAACCCCTGACCTCAAGTGATCCTCCTGCCTTGGCTTCCCAAAATGCTACGATGGTAGGTGTGAGCCAGCATACCTGGCCCCACGTTTGATAACTGTCATTGAAAAATGGGGGATCTTTTCTCCAAAGGAAGAGATTCTGGTCTCTCAGGTGAGCTGGTGGGCATCCCAGGGAGGGAGTTGGCCCAGCAGGGCTCCCACACCTGAGTAGGTGGGATGGCTTTGTCTATTGGGAAGAGAACCTGGTGCTCTCTTGGTAATCTGGTAAGGTTTGGGAGGTTGGAGCCCGAGAGGTGCAAGGTGAAGCCTCCCTTGCTATGACCTGTCCAGTGAAATCTTTGGTGAAATCTGTCACACTCAGAAATCACTGGGGGTCCGAGTGTAGGATCTAGGTCAGCAATAGCAAAGTAGCCACGCTGGAGGTAGAAATGGAGGATTCCCGATCCTCTAGGGATTTGTTTAAATCTACCAGAAGATTGTGAAATGCATGAAGGTCCGAGAAATCACATCTAGATTTGAGAAGCAAGGAGGAAGGCCGTGCTGTCATCTGGGACACACATGGAAGAGTGTTTGCAAACTCTAAGTACTATGTAATATAAAGAGTCATTTACTTTCCTTGCTGCAATGTATACAAAGGCCGTCATCAAAATGTTTGCACTGTACAGTTGATCCTAAAGATGAAAGAAGCTTACAAGGGGGGGACCCCCCCAAAATCCAAGATTTATCTTTTAGGGGGTGGGCCCCTTATAGTACAGGCTTCCTTCTCTATGTAAGTGTTCTAGGAACCCATTGCCATCAGTGTACCAGCTAGCATTGTTGTGAGAAGCTGCATTTGACTTTAGTGAATTTTTTTTGGAGATTCTGTCTACACATTTTTTTTGAGTCAGAATCTCACTCTGTTACCCAGATTGGAGTACAGTGGTATGCTTATGGTCACCGCAGTCTCGGTCTGCTGGGCTCTGGTGATCTTTCTGCCTTAACCTTCAAAGTAGCTGGAACTACAGGCGTACACCACCATGCCTGGCTAATTTTTTAATTTATGGTAGAGATGAGGTCTCACCAAGTTGCCCAGGCTGGTCTCGAACCTGTGGGCTCAGGCAATCCTCTCACCTCGGTCTCCCGAAGTGCTAGGATTATAGGCGTGAGCTATGGCACCCAGCTCTTTCTACACGTTTGCCCATTTCATGATGGTTGATTTACAAGTGCAACTACCCATACCATGTTGAGTGTTCAGCAGTTTTTGCCCCAAAACAGCAGACCTTTGTGCCTCACCCTCCCTATTCATTGATGTCACCCTGAGTATTATTATTATTATTTTTTGCTTCCTCAGATGAAAAAAGTCCTCAAAGGGAAACATTTTGCCAATGTGGAAGAAGTGAGACAAAAAAATGGCAGAAGCACTAAAAGGCATCAAAATAGATGAGTTCAAAAATTGTCCTGATCAGTGGAACAAGCGTCTCGATAGGTGTATTGCATGAAACGGAGTGTACTTTAAAGATGACTGAAATGTAAACATGTAAGAATGAATACACAATGTTTCAATAAATACATTCCGGGGTTTTTTGGGTCCCCTAGCCCAAAAGGAGATTGGTTGGGTCACCCTGGGTCTTCCAGACCAGGCTTTCTCAGGCACCATGTGATGGGAAATTGGTGGGCAGGGGTATGCTTCCTGGACCTCTCACTGTCTCTTTTGTCAGCCACAGGTTTATTTAAACACCTGAGAAACCCTTTTCTTGCTTTCTGCCAGAGCCACTCCCTGGGAGTCTCTTTGCAGTCTTCCTTCTCTAAAGCATCTCTCTGCAAGTTCTTCTTCAATGCCCCTTGAAACCCGATGGTGCAGCTAACCGGGAGAGGCCACCTTGGGGAGGATGAGTGTCCGACAATCTGGACCAGGAATAGGGGTAAGGAGGGTGAGAAACTTGCCTGAAAATGAAATAAAAATGAAAATACAGTGAAATGGAAATTTAAAAAGAATTTAAGAAGGCAGCTCCACAATCATAAATCAAAATAAATATTTAACTGTGATATTTACTTATTTATTTGTAGAGATGGAGTCTTACTATGTTGCCCAGGCTGGCCTTGAACTCCTGGGCTGAAGGGATCCTCTATCCTCTGCCTCCTAAATAATTGGGACGATAGGCATCAGCCATGATGCCTGGCTTGTTATTGTGATATCCGAGTAAGTGACAATCAGTGCAAGTAAATCCATGATGAGCAAAATGCCCATATTTAAAATACAGATAGGATCTGACCCTGTCCTTGTGTAAGACTGCCTCACTCGCCTTCCCTGATCCTGGTCCTTTCTAGTTTTGCATCTCGGCTCTACTTCTTAGTTGGGGAAGGCTTTCCTTTTTTAAAAAGTTGGATGTACAGCTTACATCCAGTATAATGAATATTTCTGGAGTGTACAGGTCGATAAATGCTGACCTGTGTGTACGGCTGTGTGATCACCACTTGATCAAGATGAAAGACATTACCATCAATGCAGAAAGTTCCCCGTTCACTGGATTTTCACTGCTGTCAAGATGATGATCAAACACCTTTGTTTTGGCACCCTCCCAGGCTGCAGGGGTGTCCTCACTCTTCTGTGGGAAGCCAGCTGTAGGTGTGCCTAACCTGAGCACTGTGGTATGTCTGGCACACTCCTGCCAGGCTCTCGAGGCTGACCTTGGCCCTGAATTTAACAGCAACACGGATTCCAACCCTAATGCCAATCCCAGCAAAAGGGGCGTTTTCAAATGCCTTCGAAGGCCAGATGATGGTCAAGAGGCCATTTTTGGTACCTGTTTTGAAATCCCCATCACTTTAGGCTCTTAAGTCATCTGAGTACACCTTCTGTCCAGCTCTGCTTGGAGTTTAAGTCTGGAAATCCTAACATTCCTCTAGGGGCAAGAAGAAGAGAAGAATAAAAATCCCCTGCAGTCAAGTACATTCACAGGTTCTTCAAGCAGGAAGAGCCTTAGGAAACCACCTGAGGCAACACTGGACTTTTGAAAATGGGCAGCCTTAGAGATGCTGCATCTTTTCTTTGGTCACAGTAGTAACTATACTTTTTATTGAATAGCTACTGTGTGCCAGACATCAAAGTGTCCATTTGGTATGTCATTTAATCCTCCTGCCACCTCATGAAGTACTGTTAAGATTTTTGTTTTATAGATGAAGATACTTAGACCCAGAGGGAGTGACTTGGCCAAAGTCACCTAGCAACAAGTGGAGATGTACTCTTTGAACCCAGGGTAATCAGGCTCCAGCGTCTGCTGGAGTTTTGCCCAAGCCAGAGCCCTTTTTATGTCACCAAAGGCAGGGAATGAATCATCTAGGAGGTGAGGAATTTGCTTTTGGCTCTTAGACTTACTTCCTACAAAAACAAGTCTGATAGTGAAGGGCCAGTATCCTGTCAACCTTCTGTTGGTTTATCAGGCGTCAGAGAGACGCTGGGGACTGGGAGATAGGGGATACCCTGGGCAATGGTGTGGCAGTTCTTGGACTTCTGGACTCATTGCACAATGCAGGGGTACTGGGGGTATTGAGTGGGTTGGCTCCCACATGACCAGACACCGCGCGGAGCCCTGGGCGTTTCAGCACAGGCTGCTGGGAGGCGGTGGTGAATTTCCCAGGACGCTGCTGGCAGCAGTTTGTCGTTGGGAAAGGGTAGCATGCTACGTGTTTGGATCACCTGCCTGGGCATCTGGAATCCTGGCTCCGACATTTTCTTGGATGTGATCCCGGGCAGGTGACTTCCTCTTTCAGGGTCTCAGGGGCTTACCCATACACGAGGCAATGTTTTTGAGGAGTGCAGTGTTTGATGCATCTTAAAGTCATGCAAGTGGCAGTTGACCTTGGCCAAGAAATCTTCCCTTTGGGCCTTTGTTTTTATATCTGCGGATGAATGGGAGGTGGGCTAGATGATGTCCAAAGTGCCTTCCTGTCCTGAGGTTTGATGACTGTGTCTGCACTCAGCTCAAGGGTTTGGGGCAGGAAACTGGGGCACGGCAGAAACCCTGTGGGCATTCAGCAGCTGTTTGGCAAACATCCCCCTTACCCTTCCCTTTCCTAGTTATTTCACACCCTGGCTCAAGGGTTGATTATATTACTGGTAGAGAAATAAGCCCCCAATCCGGGGAAATCATTGCTTCTCTGTTTTCTTAATCTCATTTTCTATTTATGCAATGCGCATAGAGTTTACAAGACCCAGGAACTGCTGGGGATGTCTTTGGCTCCTACTTCCATTAGTTCATTGGGTAGTTATGAAAAATAATATAAAACCTGCCATTTGGCCAGTACCTAACAGTTTATATAGTGGTCAAGAGTGTTCATTCTGAAGCCACAACCCATGGGTTCTAACCCAGCTCATCCACATAGAGGTGTGGATGACTTTAGGCAAATTACGTCTCCACTCAGTACCTTGGTTTCCTCATCTGTCAAATAGGAGAAATAATAGCACTTTGCCTCACAGGGCTGTTGCAAGGATGAATGGATTTGACATCATGAACAGAACCCAGAGCCAGGCCCATGGTAATAACTAAATTGTCAGCCGTTATTTTTGCGAAACACGTTATATTCATTTTCTGATTTGATGCACCCACCAGCTCCAACAGACTGGTGTGATTTTATTACCCCGGCTTTTAGCTGAGGAAAAGGCTCCAAGGAGCAGTGACTTGTCCTGGGTCACGCAGCAAGTGGCAGAGATCCTGGGGTCTAAGCCAGGGTTTCTGAAACCAAGACTGGGCCAGTTTCCACTATCTACTTTCCACCCCCCAACGCCATCAATGATCCAACTTCTCTGTGGAATAATAAGGCAGTACTGCATGAAGTCCCTCCCCAGAGACAAGGTTGGTCTTCAGGGCTGAGGTATTAAGAAAAGAGGGGGAATCCTGGTGGCTGGAGAAGGCCTTTGGGCCTTGGGTGGGGCCCTGAGTACCATAGCTTTTGGTCTCTGTGGTGGAGGGAGGGGAGAGAGGAGGAGGCATCTCCGGAGGGAACCAGCGCTGGCAAAGACCTGGCCTCGGGAATGGACTTAGCCTATTTAGAGGACAGACAAGGGACTGCCACTTGGGATGAGGGTTCTTGGAGAGACGTTGCAGGAGGTAAGAGTGGAAGCAATGCTTGCTAACAGGTACTGAATGCTTACGCAGTGCTGGTTTGAGCACCCTACATGTACACATAACAACGTATTCAATTCTCATAACCACCTTAGCAAGTAGCAACCACTATTATCCCGGTTTTATTGATAGATAAAGAACCTGGGGGCACAGGGTTTAAGTTACTGAAAGCTGACAAATAGTAGAGCCAGGATTCAAACTGGGAAGGCTGTCTGGCACCAAAATCCGTGTCCTTAACCACCAGGCTATACCACCCAACTCAGTAGAGGCATGGTTACCCAAATAAACTCACACTTCTCAGCATCTTCTGCCACATGCTGTGGCACTGCTTCAAGTATTGGTTCCGGTGTCCACAGAGGTGACAGCGTACACATCAAAAGAGGCTTAGGGCACCCTTGAAGCAAACGACATCCAGCTAAGATCCACGGAGCACTTGTGACCTCTGCACTCTGACTTGAGACCACTCGGCGGCTCCCCTGCCTCCAGCAGATCAAACACACATGTGGTAACCCCTTCCCTGTGAGGTGTTTCCCAGCTTGGTCTTTGCTCACACTGTTCCCTCTTGACCTCTTCCTCCCCCAGCTGAAGTCCACTCCTCCCTCAGGACCACCCCAGGCATTGCCTCCTCCCCAGAAAACCCTTCTTTGTTTCCCCAGGCTGGGTTCTGTGGCCTCTGTGTTCCCGTGGGGTCCTCTGGCCACCTCTACCTTCCCATCTCAGGCAGAAATGGAGAACCCACTCTTGTTCTTAACTCCATACTCCTTGTCCATCTGTCTGTCTATCTATCCATCTAACAATCATTTCCCTTCCAAGTACTAACTAGGCCTGACCCTGCTTAGCTTCCAAGATTGGATGAGATTGGATACATTCAGGATGGTATTGCTGTAGACTGATTCTTTCTATCTATCTATCTATCTATCTATCTATCTATCTATCTATCTATCTATCTAATCTATCATCTATTTATCAATCAATCTATTTATATCATCATCTATATCTATATCTATCCATCACCTAATCTATCAATCGTTTATCTGTGTATTTATCAATCATCCATCTCCTATATTTATCTCTCTTCTATCCTCTTTATTTTCCATCTTCAGAATCTGGCAGTATATTCAGCATGTATGAATATTTGAAAGCTTAGCAGATGCTGGCTGAATTGAATGGATCAGAATTTCCAGTTACTATGACGGGGGGGTGGGGGTACATATTGATAGCTGATGCAGGGTCAATCCATTGACTTCATATTCTCAACCCAAATCAGGACCTATCCACAGACTTTGGGCCCAGATATTTGAAATAGGGACATCCTGGAATATAGGAGTAAATATTTAACAGGTACTTCAGATGTCCCTGGCGCAATCATGGATTTCGGTGGATGGTGCATTTCCTGGCATCTGGCCAGTACCTGCCACAGAGCAGCCGCTTGGCATGTGTGTGCTGGCTGGAAGGGGAAGTCTCCTTCCTCTAGACAACACAACTTGAGAATAGATTTCTGGATTAGATGGAGGCCACAGGTTAAGCAGACTCCTAAATAAGCTAAGGAAACGTCCTGAATCTCCCACACTGGACCCAAGGGTCACTTTTGTTTTAGTTGAGGTAATGTCATTTTCTTAAAAAAGATTTAAGAAAGAATGGAAAAAAAAAAACCCCTATGGATTTCTCCTCTACTTAAAATCACGAAGCAGCTTCTTATTGCCTCCAGCAAAACAAGTGTTTCTGAACTTAAACTTCTTCCTACATATTTTTCCCTTAACATATTGATAGTGAAGGATCTGAAATTTCTGAAAGTCATCCCAAATGAAATGAACCTTTTTTTTTATTCTGAGGAACCTGCTGAAACCCTGACAAGGACTGCTGGAATTGGTGTTACCTCCCCAGCCACTGGTAAAGAGAGAAGGTCCACCTTAAGAGTGGCCGTCCCCAAGAGAGGCCATTGCTAATTGTGCCTTGACCTTTCTCAGTCTGCGTTTGGTAACTTGACTTTGATCTTGGGGGGATCATTATGGCTGAACACTCAATATAGTTGGAACTGGACAGAAAACTTAGGTTAGGATCTGGTTTCTTTCATCTTTCTTTGCCTTGGATATTTTGAAGCCCTAGAAAGAAAAATGAGTTCTTTTTGTAGGTCCCAGGAAACTCAGTTCTCAGGCTCAGTCTTGCCACTGGTTTTCTGCTAGACTCTGGAATTGCTGTTCAACCTCTCTGAGCTTCAACTACTTTATCTATAAAATAAGATGGTTAGATCAGACAGGTGGCTTTCCTTTATTTACTTACTTATTATTTTTGAATTGAAGTCTCACTCTGTCTCTCAAGCTGAAATGCCGTGGCATGATCATGGCTCACCTCAGCCTCCCGAGTAGCTGGGACTACAGGTGTGCACCACCATGCCTGAGTAATTTTTAATTTAATTTAATTTTTTTATAGAGGTACGGTCTCACTATGTTGCCCAGGCTGGTCTTGAACTCCTGGGCTCAAACCATCCTCCCACCCATCTCAGCCTCCCAAAGTGCTGGGATCACAGGTGTGAGCCACTGTGCCCAGCTTCCTTTTTTTTTTTT
>NW_007245950.1:362960-369977 GCF_000164805.1 Carlito syrichta
CAAGTAGCCGGAATTACAGGCATGCACTACCATGCCCGGTTGATTTTTTGATTTATTGTAGAGATGAGGTCTCGCTGCCCAGGCGGGTCTTGAACCTGCGGGCTCAGGCAATCCACTCACCTCAGCCTCCCAAAGGCGCGGGATTATAGGCTGAGCCACCGAGCCCGGCCGCCAGCCTCCATTTTTTAAAAACAATGAATCTCTTTTTGAAAAAGTAAAATGATAGCCAGTGTCCCAGTATACAAAACAGGACAACAACAAAATGTACATGACACATTTACTGAACCCTGCTCTGCTCTACACAGAAAGTCACAGCCTGGAGGAAGGGCGGTGGGGCGGTGGTCTACAGTTCTAAATCTTACCAGAGGTGAAATGATGTGTGAAGATTAAGGTACAACCTCTACTTCAACTCTAAATCAGACTCCCTGGTTTGCATTCTGACACCCTGCTTGCTAGCTGTGTGACCCTGAGCAAGTTTTCTAACCTCTCTGTGCCTCATCTCCAAAGTGAGGGTGATGATGGTTCCGTCTTCGTAGGAATTTTGTGAAGATGTGACACAGCTGCCACATATGAGAGGGAACCCCTCCAAAAAAACAGAATTATCTTTTGGAGGGCAGGTTCCCTATAGCACTGGCTCCCCTCCCACACACCGGTTAAGTGTTCTAGGAACCCATTGGCATCACTGTACCAGCTAGCATTGTCGTGAGAGGCTGTGTTACAGAAGAAACATCCCGAGTTGTGACAAAGAGGTGATTGGTTCTTCTACCATGACAGTGCATCTACCCCATACCCATGCTGAGTGTTCAGCAGTTTTTGACCTAACATCGCATGGTCCACCCTCCCTATTCACCTGATCTCACCCGAGAAACTTTGTTTGGTTTCCCCGGTTGAAGAAAGTCCTCAAAGGGAACATTTTTACTGATGTGGAAGAGGTGAAACAAAAAAAGGCAGAAGCACTAAAAGGCATAAAAATGGACCAGTTCAAAAACTGTATTGAGCAGTGAAAAAAGCATCTCAATAGATGTATTGCATCAAACAAAGAGCGCCTTGAAAGTGATTGGAGCATAAACGTATACAAATAAACACACAATCTTTTTATCAATAAATTCCATTTTTCTGGGCGGCCCCTCATATAATGTGTTAACGTGTGCCAGGCACAGCCTGTGAAGTGGTAGTGTCAGGTACTACCATGAATCTTCACCTTGTCCTTGGAGTTTCTTTAGCATCATTAATGTCTGACATTCTTTCTCCTGGCTGAGTGCTGTTGCCAGAACCTGTGGTCTGCTGCTCGACCGGACGCTGCATGTGTGGCTCTGACATGATGCAAGGTCCCACGCCTTCCCATCTGATCCCGATCCCCTTCTTCAGTCTCATACTCTTTGCCCCTCCTCTCTACCCATGACTTCCAGGACCACAAAGCCCACGCTCCCCACAAACACGTGGGCTTCCTCTTGTCTCTCGACCTTTGCATCTGCAGAGGCCTGTAATGCTTTCTCCCTCCTCCCTCTGCTTTGTGAAGGACTGTACTGTCTTCACAACTCCGTTGAGGCCATACCTTCTCCAGGAAACCTTCCCTGGTATCTCCAGGTCATGGTGACTGCCTCCTCTACCCATGATCTCAGGAACGAACCTTTATTATGTCATTTAGCATGTGTCTCCTTGCTAGATTGGAAGATCCTTGGGAACAGGAATTGTGCCTTTTTAAAATCCAGAATCTACCACAGTTCTGCTAGAAGACAGCTAGCTGGTTAGAAATGCTTGATGAGGCCAGACTCGGTGGCTCAGCCTATAATCCCAGCACTTTGGGAGGGCAAGGTGAGTGAATTGACTGAGCCCGCAGGTTCAAATCCAGCCTGGGAAACTTGGTGAGACCTCGACTCTGCAATCAATCAAAAATTAGCCAGGCATGGTAGCACATGCCTTTAGTTCCAACTACTTGGAAGGCTGAGGCAGAAGGATCGTTGAAGCCCAGCCGGTTGATGCTGGGGTGGCTGTGAGTGTCCCTGCCACTGCACTCCAGCCTGGGTGATAGAGTGAGACTCCAACTCAAAAAAAAGAAATGCTTGATGAATTCATGAAACATTATTAATCTCGCATAGTTTAAAATCTCCTTGAGGCATGATTTAGAGCTCCTAGGTCTGTGATTTTCAAACTGTGTTCCTCAGAGAGCTAGAGTTTTCACGGCAGGCACTGGTGGGGTAACAACTGAGCAGACAGGGCTCTAGCCCCAGTCCCCCACTGTCTTCATAAATATATCCACACTTGTCAGAGCACTTGGATTCATCTTTGATTTAGAAAACAGAGTCACAGGGCTATTAAAAATCAGCACTGGGCTTCCAGGTAGGAGGCCTGGGTTTGCTCTGCAGCTCACAGCTGGGTGTGCCCGGGCACTGGCTCATGTCTCTGTCTCTTTGCAGCAATATGGGGGCAATCATGCCAGCCTCAGAGATTGATTACAAGGATTAAATGTGGTTCCATGGCCTCATCACGGATGAGGAAAACCTAAATAAATTGTGCACAAATGTCAACACTGGTGATTAAAGCACAGGCAGTTGGGCAGAGCTGGCTTCCTCTGCCTTGTGATCTGAAAAATGGTACTCACGTGTTCAGAATGAACATCAGCTCCCTCGAGTCCAGGGCTCTGAAATTCCCACTCACTTCAGAATACCCCGGGGAACTCAATGTTAGGATGTGGATTCTGGGTCTCTTCCTCAACAGTCTGACTTAGAGGATCTGGAGGTCCAGGAATCTGTACCTTAGATAAGTGCCTTTGACCCAGAAATTCTACCCCTGGGCATGCACCCAAGAGAAATGAAAACATAATGTCTACAAAAATTTGTGCAGGAACGTTCATAGTAGCATTATTCATACTAGCCAGAAGGTAGAAGCAACCCAATTGTCCACCAGCGGATGAGAGGATAAACAAAATGGGAAGTATCCACACGCACGGAAATTCAGCCATAAGAGGAAATTCTGACACACACTACAAACTGATGGACCGCGAAAACATTGCGCCAGGTGAAAGAGTCCGGTCACAAAAGGTCACATATGATCTCATTTATACAAAACATCCAGAACAGGCAAATCTACAGAGACACAGAGCAGATTAATGACTGTTTAGGGATGTTGGGGGGGTGGGGACAGGAGGGAATGGAAGTGATTGCTTCACTGGCATGAGGTCTCTTTTTGGGGCGAGAAAGATATTCTAAAATGGAAGGTGGTGATGGTTGCATATATCTGTGAATATACTAGAAGCCCCTGGATTGTTCACTTTAGAGTGAGTTGCAGGCATCTTAATTATATCTTAGTTGAGCTGTTGTAGAAAGCATAAGCAAACGCCCACTGAGGAAATAGGAGGACCCCATTGTTTGGGAAACCCTTTTCAGGAGTGCAGATTGCCTTTCCCCAGCATCTGAAGACGCTGTTCCCTCGCACTGTGTTTCTGGCTAAGGATCCCTGCCATTTTCCAGAAGGGTCATCTGAGGCACAAAACTGTGAAGGTTCTTCAGTCGCGGTCTGTCTCCTATAGCAAACTTTTTTGACCAAGCGCCCTATCAAAAAACTGTGAGGCTACATCTCAATACATCATGCGATATTTGTTTTTTCATCTACCTAAAAGTTAGACCTGTACTAATATGCTGATTGATATGAACATCATAAGATATGCACACTATTTACACTTAAAAAGATGAGCTTTCAGCGGGGAACAGGGAAGCCCTCTATGAGGGGGTGAGATTTGAGCAGAGGTGTGAGTGAAGTTTATTCTCACACTTTTTGCTGTCACCTGATCTTGCCCTGGGGAGGTCTATGTGAATCTTCTCCTGAAGACCAGGAGAGCCCTTGAAATCATTGGGTAAGGTCTCTAGAATAACGGGAGGGAGCCTAAGGAACGTGTGTGGGAGGCAGGGACAGAGGAGGGGTGGAGAACAGAGAGCCACCCTGGGAAGAAATCAGAAGGACCCGTGTTTAAATCCCAGTATTCCAAACCTCCAGGATTCCACCATAGGTGTGAGCTGGACCTTGAGCTTAGCCTTGGCCTCTATAAAATGGGGATAATGATACTTTCCTTACAGCATTGAGAGGATGAGCTTAAAGCAGAAATGAGCCAGTGGTGGAAGGAGAAGCTAGGAGGCAGAGTCTGGTTTTGTAAACATATATTGAGTACCTACCACGTACCAGAAACTGTGCCAGGCAGGAGACACAAAATAGAATTTGACCAAGCGGTGCCCTTTAGGGAGCCCGCAGTTTAGTGCGGAGACAAGACCTATGAACAGAGAGGCTCAGTGCAGGGGGGTTACACATTCAGGGCTAGAGACTGACAGCTGGGGGGAGGGGGCTAAGGGGAGGGGGCAGCAGAGGGAAGGGGCAGTGGAGTAATGGAGGAGAAGGAGAAGGTGGGGAAGGGGAGCAGAGAAAAAGAGAAGAAGGGAGGTGCTCTCCACGGTCCCTGGAGCCACACTGAGAATATCGGTCCCTCTTCTAGGGACCAGGTGGCAGCTGTCCTGTCCAGTGAGCGTCAGGGTCCCTGGAGGTGCCTTTTCAGCAGGCCATGGCTCCATGGAACTTCAATAAACCCCTTCCAGCTCAGACAAACAGCAAGAGTGCTGGGCTGGCAGATGGACAGACACGCACACAGACACACGCACACACAGGAAACAGAGCTAACTGCTGGGCAGATTATTTTTGTTTTCCCCTCACCACTGCCACTGGAGCAATCAGTGACATTCCTTTCCCTCTTAAACACACACATTTGTGTAGGGAGCCTGCCAGGAAGTGAAGAAATCCCCTCTGGATTTGTCGAGGCAGCCTTTCTACTGCAGCCTCCTTCCTCCCTCCATGCCTGGGGAGGCTGCACGGCCCTCCCCGCGTTGGAACCTTGATGATTTTATCCTTTTCCCCCTTTTTTTCTTCTGGGAAAGGGCAGGGATGGGGGAGAAACCTAGTTCAGGCCTCTTTTTGGAACCGTAGTCTGGTGGCATTCCTGCCCCTCGTTCCCCACAACCCCTGCTCAGATCTGAGAAAGATTTCAAATGGCTTGGCCTGAATTGGGAGAGAGGACGGTGAGAGGTGACGACCATGGGGAGGAGGGAATGGAGTCTCAGTGCCAAGAGAAAATACACAGGAAGCAGAATCCAGAGAGGGCTTAGAGGCAAAGATAGCTTTTGACAGTGACATTCATTTCTTCCAAACATTTTTCTGAGGCCGGACGCAGTAACTCATTCTTGTAATCCCAGTGCTTTGGAAGCCAAAGAGGGGGATTGTTTGAGACCAGGATTTGGAGACCAGCCTGGACAACAAAGCAAGACCCCATTTCTAAAAGCAAAACAAAACAAAACAAGCCCTCCAAAACTAACCAGGTGGTGGTGAGCAACTGTAATCCCAGTTACTAGGAAGGCTAAGGCAGGAGGATTGGTTGAGCCCAGGAGGTCGAGGGTGCACTGAGTTATGATTGCACTGCTGCATTCCAGCCTGAGTGACAGAGTGAGATGCCATCTCTTTAAAAAAATTCCTAGAAAAATTAAGAAGGCAAATATAAGGGCCCAGTATCCTCCCTAAAGCCAAAAAATAGTTAAAAGAGAGCTAAGGGTCTGGGAATGGCAGAAAATACCTCCTTGCACCTTGAATTTGGCTGCTTCCACGATCTGCTCTAAAAGTAACACACCCTTTCTTGTGTGATTGGAGCTTGTGAGGATGAGTGATATTTCTGAAATAATAACTGAAAATTTTTCCACACTGTAGTGCCCTTTCTCTCCCGAGACCCTTTCCATCTGAGCCCTTGGGCTGTTCCATGGCCACTGCTTTAGGAAAGAAGATGCCGCTCTCTGTCTCTGGCTTTTGTTCCCAAAGCCCAAGTCCTTAGGAAAACCAAAATGACTCTTGGCATTGTAGACCAGAGATTTGGCAGAAATATGGCAGGGAAAGCAGGGCTTCTCACTTCTGAGATGAGAAAAGAACTCTCCTGTCTGGGGGCAGGGGAAGACATGGAGGAAAATCCAGAAAAGGGGAGATTTTGGGGAGTGGAAGTAGGGAGCTATACCCTGATTCTGACTCATGAGCCCTGGGGAAAGGAGCAATTCCCACAGGGTTTTGTGGAAGTCAGGTGAGGAGGGGACCTGCACACTGTATCCTGGGTGGAACGATGTCACTGGAGAGGCAGTGAGATTCTAGAGGAAATTTCTAGGTGGATGGAACCTCTGACTGACGCATGGCGATGCCTAACGAGGCATGGGACTAGCAGGAAGATTTCTGTGCATCCAGGAAGGGCACAGAGCAACAAAGAGACCTGGAAGGGCTCATGGGGGTGGAACTGACCACTGCCTCAACAGCAGCCTGCGTGGACCATCCCTGAGCACCATGGGGCGATGGACATCTCAACAAATGCCACTCAGACCAATGACATTGGCTGCTTCTTCCCACTTCCTTGGAATGACTCAAGCTCCAAAAGTTTGACACAACTCTAGGAGGAGAGGGAGCCCCAAAGTCAGTTTTGTCAATGCTGGTGCTTGAAATAGAAAATAAACCGAATCTTGGAAAAATCCATTTAGATTTTTTGCATCTAAATCCCCCTGGGGCAGTGGATTGAGATCCTTACTCACACGCTTGCTTTGTGTTGGCAGTTTCAGTAAAAATTTAGTTTGGGCATGGTGGCTCACACCTGTAATCCCAGCACTTTGGGAGGTGGAGGCAAGAGGATTGCCCGAGCCCAGGGGTTCAAGAGCAACCTGGGCAAATTTGCAAGACCTCGTCCCTACAATAAATAAAAAAAATTAGCTGGTTGTGGTGGTACACACCTGTAGTCCCGGCTACTTGGAAGGCTGAGCTCAGGAGGTCGAGGCTACAGTAGCTGTGAGTGTGCCACTGCACTCCAGCCTAGGCTACAGGCTGTGAGTGAAATTCTGTCGGAAAAAAAAAGATTTATGTCTGTATTTTAGACATTTTTGAGTGCTCTTTTACACTCTGGGTAGTAGAGAAATAAAGATGGAGCAGGTGCTTTTTTTTTTTTTTTTTGAATTGGAG
>NW_007245950.1:370641-458053 GCF_000164805.1 Carlito syrichta
CGGAGCCCAGCAGGTCGAGGCTGCGGTGGCCGGGAGCGGCCACCGCACTCCAGTTTGGGCAACAGAGAGGGACTCCAACTCAAAAAAAAGAAAAGCACCCTTTTAACACCAAAATGCCAAAGGAGGGAATCCTCCCCCCCCCAAATCCCCAGGAATTTATTTATAAAAAATTGTGTATTTATTCTTACATGTTTAAACTTCGGTCACCTTCTAAGTGCTGTCGTTGGATGCAATACATCTATCGAGATGCTTTTTTCACTGCTCACAACAGTTTTTGAACTCGTCAGTTTTGATGCCTTCTTCACACATAGGCAAAACGTTTCCCTCTGAGGATATTTTTTTCATCCAGGGATAAGCTGCTCAGGGCGAGAGCAGGTAAATAGGCAGGGTAGGGCCTAGGGGTCAGGCTGTTTTTGGTCAAAAACTGCTGATCACTCCTCAAGGTGTGGGCAGGTGTGTTGTCATGGTGGAAGAACCATGCTGAGAAAGTCACTCCCTTTTCGATGGATTTTCTAGCCTTGAGAGTGTATCAAGGAGCGTCTCAGTGATTTTCAGTACGTTCTCATTTTTCCAGCTAAGGAAACTGGGACGTTAAGAGGTTATTCACTCCACCCAAGATCCTATAGCTAACATGTGCCACAGAGGCCTTTACAAAGCAAGTCGCAACCTGGGACGTTTCTGCCACAATACAGTCTCTCACAGAAACGCTAGCTGGTACACGGATGCCAGTGGGTTCCTAGAACAGGAGAAGCCTGTACTACAAGGGGGCTGCCCTCCAAAAACAACAACAACAACACAAGATAATTCTGTTTTTGTTTTTGGATACCTCCTCGTATAACAGTTACTGGCCACTTTCCCCAGTGAGCAAGAGTTTTGTATTCTTTCCTCACAGTGAGTTTGAAGGGCAGGAAGTGAAAGAAACCTTCTGGATATGTAGGAGAGTTAGAAACAAGGAAGTAAGGCCATGTGCATTTGGGCATGGCCTCTGTACTTCTGTAATTACTGGGCTGGGAACAGCTAGCTTGCTGGTCCCCTAGGAGCCGGGCCGAGATCAACCAATTCCTACCCAGCCTGTGAGAGCAACAGTCATTGTTTTTTAAGCCACTGATTTTTTGGGATGGTGTGTTATGTGTCCTGATTATGACGATGGATGTTATTGACTTCTATTACATACCAAGCCCAGGCATTTTCACATAGTCTGTTTGATTTCACTCCCATTTACTAATAAGGAGACTGAGACTTTGAGAAAGCCTCCTGGTCCAAGTCACACAGAAAGGAAACAGCTGGAAGTGGAGGCAACCCTGTTCTTTCTGACTCCCAGAACATGCTCTTCCCTCTACACCATGGAAGAATGAGGCGGTGGGAGACAGAACACGATGGAGTTAGCTTCACAGCTGGACCTGTTGCTGGCCCCAGCTACAGTCATCCCCGAGACCACACTAGCCAGCATCGTAAATCTAGGAGGGTGACATCACAGGATGACTCAGGCAGGAGGTCTCAGGAAAGGGAAGCCCTGGTGAGGGGCTGGTCGGTCATAAAACCTCAGTCTAAATAGGGACGGGGTGGTAACGTTCGTAGACAGGGTTGGGCCACAGAATTGGGTGGCTTAGGTTAAATAATGACTTGAAATTTATTTTGGAAAATATTTTCCCAGGAGTCTCACTGAGACTAGTGGGAATGAGAAATCGGTGGGGGAAAAGCCAAGAGAGAAAAGGCTGACAAGGATGAGAAGGAGCTCATGGCCAGAGGGGCTTGATTTCGTAAAATCCAGGGCGGCAGATGTTCCTGGGGACAAACTCTTACCCATGTGTTAGAACTCTTCCCTCAAGCCCCCTGCTCTGTGAGTTGTCCAGCTTGAGACAGATGCAATCCCAAAGACAGAGATTCATGCTACGTGACAGAAACTGTTTCAAGCACTTGATACCTTAACTCTCTCAATCCTCACAACATTCCTAAGAGGAAGATACTTCTATGATCTTCACTACAAACACAGAAGAAAACAGAGGCACAGAGATGTGAGGTTAAAAAGTCCAAGTTTACAAGTGCTGCTGAGACAGAGCTGGGACTTTCATTCTAGAGAGTGTTCTCTAGAATGAAGCTCTGAATCATGGTGCTGCGTGCTCATTGCACAGGTTTGTGATGATCCGAATGTGTTATTAAAATTGAGATAATGAGCCGGGCTCGGTGGCTCAGCCTGTAATCCCATGCTTTGGGAGACTGGGGTGAGTGGATTGCCTGAGCCCGCAGGTTCAAGAACTGCCTGGGCAATTTGGCGAGACTTCATCTCTACAATAAATTAAAAAAATCAGCTGGGCGTGGTAGCACGCGCCTGTAATTCTGGCTACTTGGAAGGTTGAGGCGGAAGGATTGCCGGAGCCCAGCAGGTTGAGGTTGCAGTGGCTGGGAACGGCCACTGCGCTCCAGTCTGGGCGACAGAATGAGACGCCAACTCAAAAAAAAAAAAAAATTGAGATAATGCATGCATGTCAAGCACTTAACTATTGTCCACCTTAGAGAGAGGCAAAAGTATTATTATAATACCAGGTCTTTTTATGCTGATATGAATTTTATCTTATTACCTTATAACAGCTGCTTTCATAGTCCTCCATAGGGACAGAAGTCTTTATGGGAAAAATACTTAGTGATTGGACTCGAAGGGTCTGGGGTTAGCTGGACTCTTCTGAGGGCCTGGGGTTAGCTGGTCCTCATGGATGACCGGGACTGGGCCACTCAGGATGGGGAGAAGAAACTAGAGATCTTGGAAAACTGCAAGGGGCCTGAGGAGTAGAGACGGAAGAGCAGAGAAGGCCAACTTGATGGAGGATGCTTTGCATCATGAGATGAGACCTCCTTCCTGGCACCTCATTAAAGAGGTCAGCGAGTCTACCAAGCACACCATCTTTGGTGGGAGAGATTTTTGCTTGTGGTGGGAGCAGGAGAAGCAGATGAACTTGATGCCAAGGCTGATGTGCATGGGGAGATGGCCATGGAGGAGCCAGTGCCCCAAAGCCTGAGGGTTTGTGAGATGAGCCTGCCAGGGATTAGCAAAAATCTGAGGAAGACCAGGGAATTTTCTTTGGGTCAGGAGGTCTCCATCTGGCATCTGGGAAGGGTTGTTATTCCAATGTCATGCTTAACATTCCTGCCTCACACCACAGAATTCAGCTTCTGGAAGGCTGGGTGGGGCTGAATCATTCATCTGGTTTTCCAGGGCCAACTCAGTGACTGGACCTCAGCAAGCCTTCAATCTATGCTTCTTTCTCTTTTCTTTTTTCTTTTTTTGAGTTGAAGTCTCACTCTGTCGCCCAGGTTGGAGTGTAATGGTATGCTCATAGCCACTGCAGCCTCGACTTGCTGGGCTCAGGCGATCCTTCCACCTCAGCCTTCCAAGTAGCTGGGACTACAGGCATGTGCCATCACGACCAACTAATTTTGTTTTTTGATTTATCGTAGAGACGAAGTCTCACCAAGTTGCCCTGGCTGGTCTTGAAACCCTGGGCTCAGGCAATCCTCTCGCCTCGGCCTCCCAAAGTGCTGGGATTACAGAATACATGCTTCTTAATGAATGAATAAAACGGCTTTGAATGATGGATCTCCAGTGTCTGCTCAAGACAAGTCCACTCAGCTATTCATAATATCTCGCTTAGACATCTCCATTTGTCGTGCTCCCTACCTGCTCCTTGCTTCCCAAACTCCTATCTGTGCTGCACCCAATTCCATCTCTGGTTTGAGTCCTCAGACTCAAGTATGGGCCTGTGACAGCCTTTTTCTCCTTCTAAATTGGGCTGACGTTAAAGCAGCGGTTCTCACCCTGGGCCGATGTCTGGAGACATTCTGGTTGTCACAAGCAGGGGAGCTGCTGCTGGCATCTAGTGGGTAGAGGCCAAAAAATGCCAGGACAGCCCCCACAACAAAGAAAGTCCAGAAAGTCAATAATGCCAAGGTGGAGAGTCCCTGCACAAAGTGTCATGGTTCAGAGCATACTTATTGGAATTTAAGAGAAGTGGTTTCAGTCCAGGTTTCGCCACTTACTTTGAGACAGAAATGATCATTTTATCTACCTAGGGTCATCAAGAAGATTAAGTTCGACCTATCCAACGACTGATTCCTGCCATCTTCTCCTGGCTAGTCCCAACCAAACTCACAGACTTAGTGTGGAACAGGCAGCCAGATTTCTCCGTGGCCCAGGGACAGAACTCACATGGGTTCAAGTGCTTCCTGGTCTGAGTGTAACTAGTTCCAAGGCCAAACTAGTTCTTTGTTCCATGAGCCAGGATGTGTTTCAGCCCTTTCATGCTAAGGGCCTCCTTCCTATACCTAAGTCCGGGATGTGTGTGTCTTTGCTGCACCTAATTGTTTTGCTTTAATTGTCTTAACTGGAGAGTTAGTTTTGGGGTATAACATAATTGGGAATGCAAATGCTTATATGAACTAGACAAATGAGAATTCTACACAAATCTTGTTTTTTTTTTTTTTTTGAGTTGGAGTCTCACTCTGTCGCCCAGACTGGAGTGCAGTGTCACGCTCCCGGCCACTGCAGCCTCAACCTGCTGGGCTCCAGTAATCCTTTCCACCTCAGCCTTCCAAGTAACTGGAACTACAGGCCCACGCTACCACGCCAGGCTAATTTTTTTTATTTATTGTAGAGATGAGGTCTTGCCAAGTTGCCCAGGTGGGTCTCGAACCTGCGGGCTCAGGCAATCCACTCACCTCGGCCTCCCAAAGTGTGGGGTTACAGGCTGAACCACCGAACCTGGCTACAAATCTGGTTTTATTCACACTTTCTGGGTGGGGGAGCAGGAGCACAATTTTAGGAGTACAAAAGCCCAGTCCCATGGAATTTATGCCCTACCAATGCACTGCACATCCACAGACTATCAGAGCAGGAAGTGACGTCAGAGACCACCTTGTCAAACCCCTTCATTTTACATTTGAGAAATTGAGGTCCAAAAAGAAGGAGAAACTTCCTCAGGGTCACACCCTAGTTAATGGCAGAGAGGTCGTCAGAACCGAGTTGCTCCTACACCCTGTCCAGGCTGGATGCACCCCTTAGAACTGCCTCTCTCTAAGGGGAATCTCTATCAACTTAACTGTTAGGAAATGATGACTTCCCCCCAAGTTTTCAGTTCAAGCTTCACATGAAACAGGATTTTGATGTTCAGACTCATCTCTTGCAATGGGGCTTTAATTGCATGATTTTTTTCCCTCTCTTGGCCCAGAGGCAATATTGAAGCAATTCCCTCTGTGGGTGCCATGCTCCATATATAAACACATGTCTGCCATAGACACACAGGCACACACATTTGTCATTCCTTCCCAGAATGACTTAATGATTTCCATGTAACCAATATGTTGCAGCTGTTGGTTTCCTTCAGGCCAAAGCACTCGGAAAATCATCAGTTATCGAATTGCCTTCCCACCACTGTTTTTCCTAGCCTGGACACATTTTCTTCCCTTTTTCCTTTAAAAAAAAAAATGAAAAAGGTCAGAGAGGTCAAGATGATGCCTGTAGGCTTTAGAATTTTCTATTGATGGCAAATCAATGGCAAAATGTCAGCTAAAAAAATCCCTGTCAGGTTATTTCATGAAGTTGATATCTGTCTTACCTTTAAAAATAAAGGCCTGCACTGCCAATCAAAAACAAACACGAAGTTAAAAAAAAAGTATGCAAAAAAGGTAAGGAAAAAAAATGCTAGGACTCTATTTCTAACCATCCCAGAGTTAGGGTCCCTGCGGAAGGGTCTGCAGGGACCAGGCTGATACTGTGTTTGGGGGAAGCTCCCGAAAGAGGAGAAATTTCCTTTGCTCGCACATGGCACACAGCTTCCAATTAGGAGACGCAGGTTGGGGGTCAGGAGGTGGGAAGTAGGCTTTAGAAGGGACGGTGTGTAGAGGCGACATGGTCAGGAAGACTTGGGATCAAATTCTGACAGCCATTTGCTGGTTCTGTGATCTGGAGAAGATGATCAACTTCTTTAAACATCAATGTTTAAATCTGCAAATAGTGTCTCGTTGGATTACTGAGGATGAGGATGGATATTCCTTAAAGGTATCTCCTCTCTTTCTTCCTGCTTCCTTTCTAACTTCTGGAACCCTGGCACATGGAATGTAAACATATGCCACCATGCCATCAGTACCTGCCAGCCCTTGATCTCAGATTCCTCAAAGATTGCTTACCTGGACCAGGTACAGAAGACCTTCCTGCCCTGGCTAGAATGCTGCCCCTAGGACCCGACTCAGGGCTTGTGGCCCATGCCTGAAGGATAGGCGTGGACATAGCAACCCGGTGAGTCAGCCAAGAGCCATAGGGGCCCACCAGGTTGCCAAAAGTGCTTTCAGTTTGTTTCATACCCTCCTCTTCCTCCTGCCATTTTCTCAGGTCCTTGATGCTGACCTCCTTTTGTCTGGACAGTGCCTCTACTCTCAACTCCGTCTTGTTCCCTCTGCGGCATTCATTTTCTCAAAACTTGGCTCCAGTTGTACCTGAGTTTTGCGATTTTATTTTTTATTTTGAAGATGGGTACAATTCAGGATTAAGTATATAAATAGTCATTGTATAGGTAAAGTTTGGGCCTCACTTTGCATTTTTGATTTAAAAAAATAAAGCCGTCAATGGCCACCTCCTCAAATGATGTCCGATTAAGTTCGTTGGCTCTGCTATCAAAGCCTCCCATGATGTAGCCCAGCTGTGCCGTCTTCTGAACCCCTTCGTGTCCGCTGCACTCCACCCAAATGGGACAGCTTGCTTCCTGCTAACCTGTCTCTGGCTCCTTGCTCGGCTGAGTCCTTCATGGAGGGGTTGCTGTCTCTCTCCACACGTTGAAATCCTGCTCCTAGTTGGTATCCAGCGCAAAGACTGCTTCTGCAGGATGCCTGTCTTACCCTGACCCACTTGTCCAACAAGTATTTACTGCTGTTTCTCTGTGTGGGGGGTCATATTCCCCCCCTTGGAGTTTCCCAGTGCCTGTCCCTTACTCGCTCGATGTTTATATGTTTCACAGTTACTTGTGTGTATGTTACATTTCTTCTACTGTGCCACTGGTTCTTCTGGGACAGGAAGAAGCCTCATGTATCTTCCTCTAACCTGCAAGGTAAGCCTAGAATAGTGGAAGAAACTAGGCCTTGAAATCACATGGATCTGGGTTCAGACCTGCTGTCATTTGAATGGATGTTTCCTTCCAGATTTGTATGTTGGAACTTAAGCCCCGACACGATGGTCTTAGGAGGTGGGCCTTTGAAGAGAGATGTTTGGCCCTTCCATCTCTTCCACTGTGCAAGGACACAGCAAGAGGCATCATCTCGGAAGCAGAGGGTCCTCGCCAGACATCGACTCTTTAGCACCTTGCCTTTGGACTTCCCAGCCTCCAGAATGGTGAGGGATAAATTTACAGTCTTTAGAAATTACGCAGTCTGAGGTGTTTTTGTTACAGCAGCAGGAATGGACTAAGACAAAACTCCAGCTCTGCTACTTTGTGACCATTTGAGTAACTAACCTAAGTCTAGATGCCTGCCCCATTGGTAGAAATGCGGGTATCTAGGGGTGTCTGCCGTGTGGCAGATGCACAAGGAACAGCAAGTTTTCTGCCTCAATTAAGTGGTTCCAAATGGCTCATACATGGCCATGTACTGTTTTACATGTCGTGTCCTGAAAATTTCTGGACGACTGGTCTTCCACCCCCTTTCAGCACAGTGGTTATGAGTCAAATACACTGTGCTCCAATTGTGGCTTGCTCGGTATGTATCTGCTGCTTGGTCCAGCTAAGGAAGCCTCAGTTTGCTCATCTGTAAAATGGGAGAAATAATAGAACCGCTCCCCCCCCGCCCCGCACGCCACATATACTGATGAGAGAAGTAAGAGACACAATGTATATCAAGCACTTGGCCTGTGGTGAGTGCTCAATAAACATTCACTGCTGTAACCAGGATCATATTCTTTGAAACATGATACAGGAAGCCCTCAATTTTTTTTTTTTTTTTGAGTTGGAGTCTCACTCTGTCACCCACACTGGAGTGCAGTGGCCGCTCCCGGCCACTGCAGCCTCAACCTGCTGGACTCCAGCGATCCTTCCACCTCAGCCTTCCAAGTAGCTGGAACTACAGGCGCATGCGACCACGCCCGGCTAATTTTTGACTTACTGTAGAGATGAGGTCTCGCCAAGTTGCCCAGGCAGGTCTCGAACCCGTGGGCTCAGGCAATCCACTCACCTCAGCCTCCCAAAGCACTGGGATTACAGGCTGAGCCACCAAGCCCTCATTTTTGCATCTCCTACTGTGGAATATTTCTGCTAGTCACCTGGCATGTGTTTGTTGGGATGTGGAAGATTGTGACATTAGTAAGGAGTGGTAGGAACTGGACAGTCAACTTTTAATGTTCAGAGTAGGAGTTTACGAGTCTGTAACAGGGCCACAGCATTCAGGAACGTCAGAACTCTAAATTACTTTGACTACTATTGACATGTGGAAAGAGACACAGGGTTTCTTTTACTGGACAGAGCACATATCTCTTTTGCCATTTGGGTTGAAGCAGGAGGCTGCACGCCTGCGGGAGAAAGACGTGACGTAGGATTGTCCATGCCAGAGAGAAGAAATTCAGCTTCTTCCACGGCAGGGGATTGTGGGAGGGAGACAGGGAGGGAGGGAAAGGAAAGCAAAGCAGGGGGTCGTGAAGTGTGCCCCCACAGCCTCTGAGTGGAAGAGAAAGCTGGTGAGGTGCGTGGGGGGTTTCTGCCCCATGCTGGCTTGGAATTCTGGGAAGAATCCCTCTTACAATCTTCCCCCACCTACTCTGCATCAGTCTAAGCCTGGGAGAGTCTGCATTTGCCCATCCGGGTTACCTTCAACTCTCATGTGACATGGAAGGGATCCAGAGGTTCCCATGAGTCACTCAGGGGGACACCGAAGTTAGCTGAGACTCAGGCTGGGGTGCCTGCCAAGGAAGTACCCTTGCTGCCACTAGGGCCAAGTGACCCTTCGGCCAGGGGCCACTGACATGCAGGCTGCCCAGGCAGACCACAGTGGGGATGGCAGTACTTGCAAAAACAAGGTAGGGCTTGGCCAGCAAGGGCACCAGGCCAGCTGCCTGGGGGTCTTGCTGCTCAGAGGACAGGCAAGCCAGAAATTGTGCTCCAATGCCACTCACCCGCTGAATGTCCGGGACGGGATTGGGCCAACCACTCGTTGGCAGATGCCAGCCAGGCACAACCAAAGTTTAAACAGTGCCCAGTGGAGTCCAGCCAAGGACCCTGTCAGGAGACCCTCTTTCTCTCTCTTCTTGCCACCCCAATACTCCAAAGACACAGTAGACACTTTATCCGCTCTCCAGACACCATCTTGGGGTGGAGAAGAGGGAAAGGGTGGACATTTACCTAGCAGACTGAGTCTTCCTGAAGAGACAACTTCACCCAGCTCTGCTGAGGAGTTAGACCCGGGATAGACTGAGTCCCTAAACAGAAAGGAGACGATTAAATCAGAAGAGGCTGAGATGTCACTAATTGACGAGTAGAAGTTTCTCCACCATCTGTGGGGTGAAGATATTGATGAAATTCTAGAAAATACAGAAACACCACTTCCTTTGCACATCTGAGTGAAGGAATATGTCTGGCAGGTTGACCCTAGTTATCACAGGTGCATGAGAAACACCTGTGAACAGGTGAATACACAGAAGAATGCAGGGTTCGCTGGAAGGCTTTCATGGTCCTTGTTAAATACCTGCATTGCGCTTTCTTCGGGGCCTCAGGAGCAAACAAGCAAAATGTGCTCAACTAGAACACACGGGATTTGTAGTGGAAAACAAACACGCTAGAGCATTAGCCAACAGGGAACATTAAACGGTGGATGAACAGGGATATTTAACGTGGATTAAACTGCATAGACAGTAACAGATAGCCCTATGTGGGGAACGTTTCTGGCAACTCCTTCATACGATGTCTGACTTAAGTTTGTTTCTAAGTCTCAGAGTCTGACAGTCCTCTGTGATCATGAGGAACACAGTGGCACGGTGTCCTCAAAACATAGTCCAAGGTCTGTGCCACGCCACAGGGCGAGTGTGCCCCACAATGAGGGTGTCATTGACTCCCCCTGCAGGAGCTGTGAAAGGCTATAAGGGACATACTGAGCTGGACCTTGAAGCATAAGCTATGTCCTTCTGAGGGGGAAGGTAGGGAAGGGCCAGCCAGGTAGAGGGAACAGCATGTGCAAAGGGATAGAGGCCTGAGGAAGGATGGTGTATTCAGTGAGAGTACCACTAGACAGCATCTGGGGACAAACTCAACTAATAACAGTTGTCACAGAATGAGTGCCCAGAAATGACATACTTTTCATGTACGAACCCATTCAACTCTATGTCAACCTTGTGAGTCAGACACTGTTAACCCCAGCTCTAAACAAGGAAACTGAGGTGCAGAGAAATAACCTGCCTCAGGCCACAGAGCTAGGAAGTGATGGGATCAGAAATCAAAGTTAAGCAGTATGTCTCACTAGGATAACCAGATAATCATCTGTCCATATTTGCTCATTTAATCCTAACAATGATGCCCTGAGACGTACGTCCTTACAGAGGCAGGGAGAAGCTAGTTCATGTGCCCAAGGTCACACAGCTGGGAAGAGGAGGAACTGGGATTCAAACTCAGAGTCTACCCACACTTCATTCTCCACCCTGCAGCCCTGGAGCACTGCCTGAATTATATTAAGATTTCTGGTTAAGGCCAGGCACTGTGGCTCACACCTGTAATCCCAGCATTTGGGGAGGCGAGGTAGAAAAATTGCTTGAGCCCAGAAGTTTGAGACCAGCCTGAACAATGTAGTGAGATCTTGTCTCTAAAAACAAAACAGCCTGTAATCCCGCGCCTTTGGGAGGCTGAGGTGAGTGGATTGCCTGAGCCCGTGGGTTCGAGACCCGCCTGGGCAGCGAGACCTCATCTCTACAATAAATCAAAAAATCAGCCGGGCGTGGTAGCGCGTGCCTGTAATTCTGGCTACTTGGAAGGCTGAGGCAGAAGGATCGCCGGAGCCCAGCAGGTCGAGGCTGCGGTGGCCGGGAGTGGCCACTGCATTCCAGTCTGGGCGATAGAGTGAGACTCCAACTCAAAAAAACCCCCCAAAAAACAAACAACAACAATAACAACAACAACAACAAAACAAACAAAATAACCCCCCCCCAAATTAACCCAATGTGGTGGCACGTGCCTATGGTCCCAGCTATTCAGGAGGCTGAGGTGGAAGGATCTCCTGAGTCTAGGAGGTCAAGGTGGCTGTGAACCATGATCGTGCTACTGCACTCCTGCCTGCGAGACATAGTGAGACCTCGACTCAAAAAACCACAACAAATGAAAAGATTTCCAATGAACTCTAGGGCAGGGGCCACATATAGGTGTTTGTTATAGTATTTCTAGCATGTAGCACAGCGTCCAGGGCACAGCAAAACCACACACAGCACAGCACTTGCATGAAGAGACCGTGCATTCAAGACCCCCCCCCCCCGGCCCAGACTCCAGAGCCAGTTCTCAGGCTCGAATCTCAGCTCAGCCCCTCATAGCTATGTCTTCTTGGGCAAGCGCCCTCTCTTCTGTGTGCCTCTAGTTCCGCACTCAAATGGCAATCACAACAGCACTGAGCGGGTTGTGAGGAGTAACAGACATCATCCAGTGCAGAAAGCACTTAGAGGAGACTCGGATACAATAGTTTTCAGAAAGCTGAATATCGGAGAAATTCAGTTACTGTGGGCACGTGTGACGACGCTGGGCTTAGACTGCCCTCGGAACTCTTGTGCCTTAGTCCCTGAAGGGTTCTCGAACAAAGTGCCATAAACTGGAATGCTGTCAACAACAGTTTATCTCTTGCGTCCAGGCCAAGGGGCCAGAAGATTCCGTGTCAGGTAAAGGCCAGCTTCCTGGCTCACTGATGGCTGTGTCCTCACGAGGTGGAAGAGCAAGTGAACACACAGAAGTCTTTTTTATAAAGCCCTAATCCCACCCATGAGAGCACCACCCTCAAGCCCTAATCATTTGCCAAAGGTCCCACCACCTAATATACTCACGTTGGGGGTTAGGCTTTCGCATATGAATTTTGGAGGGACACGGGCATCCAAGCTACGGTCTTATCACTGGTCTCTGGGTCACCCCTACCTCTGTAGTACCCGCATCTCCCTTACTGTGCCAGATGCTGGGGGGGGCAGTTTAGGGAACTGATGCAGGTTTAACATTTTGTCTCTGCCAGGTAGATCGTGGTATCACCCCAGGCAAGTGTCTTATCTCAGCTGTGTCCTTAGTGATGTGGAGATTATAGAATAGGACCTGTCTCAATGGGGAGGCGGTTCAGGGAACTGTCTCTGGCATTGTGCTGGTCACAGAGCAGATCTTCAACAAGTGCTTGCCCCATCCCCCTCCCGCCCTTCAAAAGCCCCACCCCCCGGTGTTTGCCTCTTGCTTATCCTGAATCACTGGATATGCCTTGCAGAGACGGAGTGCTGCACACAGTGCTTGACAAGTGGCTGAAGGAAGGCTTGTTAAAGTCCTGAGATGGCTGTGAGGGCAGTGCTGGCGGTGCTGTGTGCTCACAGCCAATGGTGACTCCCTTGAACCCCGCCAGGCAGGTGGGTGAGGGAAGCAAGCATGGACCAGAAGGGCTGAGGGTGAGCTTGTGTTTGTGACGGGGAGGGGTCCTGCTGGGCCTCGGCAGGCCAGAGGCTGGGCGGCTGATATCCATCGCAGGGTGGCAAACATACACAGCTCTCGTGTGTATCGAGGGCTTTGCCATTTACATGGGCTGCAGGATGAGTGAGATGTGTTGCCCATCCGATCCATGAGCTGTCTCAGGTAGGCACCATGATCAACAGATGCCATTACCCCTGTTTGACAAGTGAGGACATTCGGGCCTGCCAATGGACCTAGGAGCATCATGCCGTCGGGGTGTGTATGCAGATGAGGGTGTCATCAACTTTCCCCCGCCGCTAAAAAGGGGACCCTGAGCTGCAACTTGAAGGATGAGCCATCGTCCATCCGAGGGAGAAGGTAGAGAAGGACACTGCAGGCACAGGGAACAGCATGTGCAAAGGACGAGGAGCACGAGGAAGCCTGGTCTCTGTAGCAATCGCAACAGGCATTGCTGCTGACACACGTGGTGGGCACACCTTGTGCCTGGTGCTGTTCAGAGAGATTCATGTGCCGAACGCCAGTCAATGCTCACCACAACCTCATCTGGTAGATGCCACTCAGAGTTCCGTTTTACAGATGAGGAAACAGAGGCACAGAGAATTAAGTGACTTCCTTAGGGCCGCCATGATAACAAGTGGTGGAGCTGGGACTGGAACCCCTCAAAAGACAGACAGTGGATCAAGGTGGTAAGGGCTGGGCCTATGGCTGGAGAGGTGGAGTGGGGCAATGATAAGGGAGGCAGTAGGAAGCCACGGATGGTTTCAGCAGGAGAGTGTTAGAAAGGTCAGTGTGATGCAGGGAAGATGGTGCACTGAAAAAGAATAAAGCCACTTGGAGTGTGCTGGGGAAATAGCCAGACCAGTTATCACTACTTGCGTGTAGTCCAGACTGCTCCTTCTACCTGGATAACCAACACTCACCCTGGAGCTCAAGTCCACACACCATCAGGACATGAGCTGTATGATCTAATAAACCCTTCTCAGGCCCTAAGACATGACCGGCACCTCCCATGTCACACTGTGCATGCCCAGTGACTGCGTGTCGGCTCTTTCTCCATGCCTTGGGTCGCTAGACATCCTTTCCCTTTGTATTGAATGCCCTAGCTGGTGTTCCTCTTCTCCCCGGGAGCACAGGCCAGTGTCTGAGTTCTTGAAAAGGCTTTTCGGGGCTTCTCAGTGGGCAGCCCTTCCACCGGATGAGACCTCAGACAAATGCCTGCTCCCTACTTTCTGTGTTGCTTTGCCTTGTCCCTCATATAATCGTAGGCTGATCCCAGACCCAGCAGTAAGAGTAACTGTGTGACCTTGGGCATGTCACTGCATCTTTCTGGGATGCATCGGAGACAAAGGAGGTTGTACTAGACGGGAGAGACCACATCTAAACCGTCCTCCAGAAAACCACATTTGCTATTTCCAGAACCGTTACCGCCAAGGATCTAATTTTGTCCAATGGGTCAGTGCGCATTTGCAGGGCCAGGCGCGATGCTAGGGGGAGTGCGATGCCCGTGCTGTCCTTCTGACTGACTGTGTACAGTAGTCAATCCCGTTGGACATCCAAGTCCTGAGCTCCCATCCCCTGTCCCATCTTCTCCTGGCGGCTGTGAGAGGCGTGGAGGTTAACATGTGGTGCCTGCTCTCAACGAGCTTCTCATCCAGACACCCCTCTGAAAGGGGAGAGCTCAGCCAGCTGAGTGTGGACAGGAGACTTTCTTCAAAAGAGTTCCTTTTGCTTGTCACCTGTTACTACAACTAAACTACCATCGGTTTCTTTCGGCCATTGCTTCTAGGTCAACCCAAGTCCAAGTGCCCAGGAGCAGAGGTTGTTAAACGGATATGGCTCAGCATGCCCACCAGGTGGCGGCATTCCATATACAACTGGGGTCATTGCGAAACAGCGGCCTCTGATGGCACAAAGGGGAGAGACCACTTCATCTCTCTTTTTTTGGGTTGGAGTCTCACTCAGTCGTCCAGGCTGGAGTGCGGTGGCAGGCTCCCGGCCACCCGAACGTCGACCTGCTGGGCTCAGGCGATCCTTCCGCCTCAGCCTTCCAAGTGGCCGGAACGACAGGCGCGCACTGCCAAGCCCAGCTAACTTTTTGATTTTATTGTAGAGATAAGGTCTCCACAAGTTGCCCAGGCTGTTCTCGAACCCGTGGGCTCAGGCAATGCCCTCATCTCGGCCCACGTCATCTCTTAACAGGGGTTGAAAGTGAGTCTCCAGGGTCCAGTCAAGTATCCACCTTCTGGGAAGACAGGGTTGGTGGGGGGCGGGGAACGGTGGTTGTACAGAGGAAAAATGATGATAAACGTTGCCTTATTCAATCCAACAAATCTTTCCAGTTGGCTTCCCAGAGTTCCCTTGTCCCCAGGTCTGCATTTGGTGATCTCCTCTGGGCCCCTCCATCGGAACACCTGCCACACTGAGTGCGTCACTGATCGACCTGCCATTCTCTTTTGTACAGCTGGGACCAGGTCCATTTCCTCTTGGACTTCCTGGTACCTGCACAAGATCTGGCTCAAAACAGGCATTCAAGCTCTTTGTTGACTGCGTGAAGCTTCCGCTAGGCAAGAGCACGTAAAACAGATTCTCACTTAAGCAACACCACCCTGGCGAGGGCATCTTGGGCCATGAACACCCTTGTCCTCAAGGGTGGAAATCGCAAGATGGGAGGCCCAGGGATGCAGTTCAAGGTTCCCTGATGTGAGTCATTGGGAGGGACGGGCAGGATCAGCCTCTGCCTACAAGATGTCAACCTTGTTTACACCAGCCAGGATATCAAGGTGGAGAGGATAGAAAATCCCCATTCGGCTGGGGCTAGTGCCCGCTGGAGAAAACGCTGGCCTTTAATCTGTGGTTTTACATCACTTCTGTCTGCAGCAAGGGAGGGAGACATGCGTTGCGTCCATCAGCTGGGACGAGTAGGTTCAACCTGCCTCTCAGCTGCCTTCCGTTCCACCGAGACCCCTCTGCCCTGGTGCGGGGCCCTCTGCCGTCCCCGCTGGGCCTCCTGCAAAGAGGAATGCAGTCGGAGCCCCTCGGAAGGGGCTCCTTGCATTCCAGCCCTCGCCAACACCAGCCCGGGAGCAAGTGGAGAGCCCCGCTTGAAGGAAGTGATTCAGAAACCACCATGGCCTGGCGGCCCGCCGTGACTCACACACATCAATGGGGGAATTGTCTGTGGAGGCCGAGAATACCAAAGCTCTTTTCTTTCTTTCCTTTCTTCCTTTCTTTTTTTTTTTCTCTCTTTCTTTTTTGCCCTCCCCCTGGCGGCATTGCACAACACCAGGGCTGTCCAGAAGCACATGCTTCTCATCATGGCTTCACAGCTGCCTTGAAGGACTGGGGAGAAAACAAGAAAAAGAGGGGACAGGACCCAAGGGACCTGGGGCTGGCCAGGGGACCCTTCCCTCTCACTGACCCTCGTCAACAGCATCTGGAACGGTAGGGAATAGAATTTTGGATCTGGGAAAAGACTTAGAGTATGTCTCTTTCAATATCTTTGTGTACAAATGAGGAAATTGAGGCTTCCAGAGGGGATGTATGTGGTTGCCAGATGTCCCACCGCCAAGTTGCATCTCGCTGCGGTGGCTGCATGTTCTTAGTCCCCCCAAATCGGGAAGCGTAGTTTGACAAAGGATACCTTTTCCCATGAAAAGTGAGAGATGAAAAGCCATACCAAGTTGAGTTATAAATCCATCAATTGTCTCTTTCCTCTTATCTACCAGTCTAGGGAGACTGGTCAGTATAAAGTCATCTTCCGGGTCATGTGCTGAATCTAAAGGCCTTTGTGCAGTTGTCCTCTGATTGGTTCTCTGTGGTGTGTGAAATCAGCGCCCCTTGGCTTGGCTCCCAGCTGTCAACCCAGGGCTTCCCTTCCTTCCTCTGTAGTTTCTCGGTTTTGGCAGCCCTTGCTCCTCCCCTGCTCTCGAGTGTCTGTTCCACAGGGCTCCGTTCTAGGCTCTCCTCTCTTGCTCATCAAACAACAGGCTCGTAGTTTGGGCGACTATCAATCATCTGAGGACTCCCAAATCTTCTCCACAGCCCTTCCCTGTTTCCTGGGCTACAGATGTATACATATAGCTACCTCCTCAGCACTTTTTTTTTTTTTTTGGACGCCTCAAACTGAACTCACCACTTTCCTCCAAAGCTCTTGGACAATTTCATTTTATTGCCAAGCAACTAGGGGACCAGAATAATTAGTGTTCAGAAGCATGTGCTTTGGAATCTTATAGGCCTGGGCTTGACTCCCAGACATGCCACATAACTAGCTATGGGGCCTTGGCCAAGGCATCTGACCTTCCAATGTCCTCATCTGTAAAATGGGGATAATAAAAATACCTACTCTGTAAGGCTGTCATTAAGAGAAAATGAGCGAATGCAGCAGCATTAGCCCAATGCCTGGCACCTAGTAAATGCTCCATGACTGCTGAGCCGTGATTTTTATTACACATCTCAGCACCCTCCCCACTTGAGCCACACTGAATTCTCACCGTTTCAAACATTCATTGAGCACATGTGGGTCCCAGGCCCTGTGTTGGGCACTGAATTGTATGCGTGGATGAATGAAATGTCTGTTTCAGCGTCTGGGGGCTAACTGAAGACGCGGGATGAACAAACCAACTGAGAGGAGACAGGAAGTGTCATGGAAAGGATCCACTCATGGTCATGGGCGTGGGATCAGAGGACTTGTTCTCACAGCAACATTCATTCCACAACCATCCAACGAGCACCTTCGATGTATCCTGAGCTGTCCTAGGTGCTGGTGCCATCACTGAGCAAGATGCCTTATGGTCTAGAGGGGAAGACAGACAAATGGGACAGGGGCCACCACTCTTAGAAGGCCCCATGCTTGGTTTAACGCTCTGCTCCTGCCATCTTGAAATTGGGAATACTTTCACCTTTGAACTTGCGTTTTGTCAGTGAGGACCGCTGGGGCCACAGAGCATGCAGGTGGGCACCGGGGACATGTACAACATGCACGTCCACAGCTGCTTCCTGCTGTTTCATTTGCATAAGTCCCCCTGATGCCCATGGTGGGTGGTCAGCCAGACCCACGGTGAGTGCAGGTAAGCTTGTTACATCTACAGCTGAATAGCAGAGAGCACTGACAGTCTGAGAGGCTGTGTTTTCTGTTTGAACCATGTCTTGCTCCAATGCAGAAAGAAGGCAATGGTGTCCTAAGAAGAACAAACACACAAGAGACCCTCTTGGATTCTTTCTTCTTCCTGAGGATCCACACCTGCCTCCCTGTATTCTTTCTTACTAGCTGGCAATTTATATGGAAAACGACAGCACAGAAAGAAAGAGAAAGGTAGGACACCCCATAGCTCCTTCTTTTAGTTCTTCCTTACTCAACAAGAGGCCTCGAGCAGAGAGTGCTAGAAGGAGGTAGGTGCATCACGATGTGAAACGAAGCCGTGGCGTGGTCTTGCGTCACGTGTTCACTCTTCTGGTAAGAAGGAGACACATTTGCACATGTGATGATGAGATGCGCATTGTGTCATTTTGCTGATTCTGCTTATGCATTCAACGTATTTGCATTTAAAACTTGGCACTGCACATATAAAAGTAAATGGTTCGCGTCTCTTCAGATTGTACTGATCTTTCACCTTTTCCTGAGAGCAAATGGTAAAATCCATGCAAATAATGTAGAATTTTACTTACTGATTTTACTTAGAATGACATTAAATAGTAAATAAAAAAGGACCATGACAAGTCGAGAGCGAGAGACGGTGGAAGAATGAAAAAAGCCTTATATTTTAGTACCTTGAGCAGCATTCTCCCCTTGTACTTTGGAAAAGGGACCCCGCAAACCATGTAGCCATCCTTGACCGAGAGAGAAGGAAGTGACTTTGAATTTCATCTTATTTTTTATGTAATTTAAACTTTTTCTTTTTTATTTTATCTCTGTTTCAATTGCCTTGGGGGTACAAATCGTGTTTGGCCACACGGTTGCTGTCATGGTTGAATTTTAGACTTGAGTAGCGGTTATGAAGAGTATCCCAGTGTCCCTGGATTAGCCTTCTCTGCTCACCACCCGCCATATTGTATGTGGGGAAGCTGAGAACTAGAGGGGTCTCAAGGTCATGTGGGAACAAGTAGATAAGCCAAGTCCAGTGCCCAGGTTGCCAGACTCCATTCCTTCCCTGTCTCGTGTTCTTCACCTGCTATGTGCACTTCCTTCTGACAGGAATCCCACGATAGGACTTGGAAATAAGATTTCCCCTTTACAAGCAAAACCATCCAATCAGTACTTGGCAGATGATATGCAATGTGATGCACTTTGCATCCAAAGCCAGGGCAACTTGACCAGCACTTGGTTAAAAGTCATACCTTGACCAGGCATAGTGTGGCACATGCCTGTAATCCCAGCACTGTGGGAGGCCAAGGCAGGAGGCTCACTTGAGCCCAGGAGTTCAAGAAGACCAGCCTGGACAACAAGTGAGACCCTAGCTCTACAAAAAAATAAAAATTAATAGTTGGGCATAGTGGCATACACCTATAGTCTCAGCTACTTGGGAGGCTGAGGCAGGAGGATTACTTGAGCTCAGGAGTTTGAGGCTGCAGTGATCATGCCACTATACTCCAGCCTGGGTGACAGAGTAAGACTCTGTCTCAAAAACAGAAAAAGTAATAAGTTTGTGTTCAGGGAAAATCAAGTAGTCAGTGCGTTAGTCCTTGTCCTTCCTGACTTAGCAGTGGTATTTAACCATATGCTCTTCCTTCAAACACTCATTTTCCTTGGCCTCCAGGACTCAAAGTCCGATCTTGCTGGCTTCTCTCCCCGTCTCCATCACAGGTTCCTTCTCACCTTCTTAGCTTTGTGACACTGAAGCGTCCCAGGGGCCATGTCTCAGACCTTTTTTCTTTCTGTCCATGTTTATTCCCTCAGTGACATCATCTACCCTGATGCCTCTTAAAAAGATCTAAACGCTGACGACTTACCTGTTTATATTTCTTGCCCCAATTTCTCCCTGAGTTCGTCCTAACATATCTGGCTGTTTCCTTGACAACACCACTCGAATCACACATTTAATGTCCCAAACCGAGCCCTTGACTATCCTCCCAGCCCCCCACTGCTTCCCCCTCCAGTGAATAGCAGCTCATTCCCTCCAGGTGCTCAGGTCAAAACCATGGGGCCGTCCTGAAGCCTCCTGGTTTTCCACACCTCACGTCCAATCCACACACATTCCAAAGGTGCTGTCTTCAAAGCACATTCAGAAACCACCACTTCCTGCCACCAGGACTGCTTCCTCAGGGTCCAAGTCACCATCCTCTCACCTGGACGATTCCAGTAGCCTCTGAGCTGGTCTCATTTCAGCCCTTGTCCCTTTAAACCAGAATAACCTCCTCGGACCGTATGTCAGATGGTCCCCCCTCTGTTTAAAACCTCCTGGTGCTTTCTCATCTTACTCTGAAAAGCAGCCCAAACCAAACAGTCCAGTCAGCCGAGAGCCTAACGTCTTCTAGCCCAGGGGCCTTTGGAACTCATTCTTCATTGTCCCCTTTGTCCCCTCCGCCACTCTGCCCCAGCCAAGTGGCCTCCTTGCTCTTCTCTCAGCTCATGGGGAACACTCTTGCCTCTGGCCATTTGTCCTTGCTGGCCCCTCTCCCTGGGATGCTCTTTCCCCAGAAATATGCTGGGCTGCCTTCCCTAGCTTCTAGGGGTCATTACCCCTCCATGTGATCCTCTCATGGAGTCCTCCCCAGTCACTGTATTGAGTATTGTCCCTCGCCTTCCCACTCCCATACTCATCCTCCATCTCCCATCCCTGCTGTCTATTCCCTGGAGCACTACTGCCATCTAAAATGCCGTCTAGTTGACTTTATATTGCTTAGTGTCTGTTTCCCCCCACTGGAATGTAATCGCCGATTGTCTGTGTTCGTGCATTTTGTTCAAGTGTTTAAGACTGCAGTGCTGAGGGCTGGGATCCGGGTCACCTTACGGTCAAGGATTTGCCAAGATAGAATGAACCACCTTCCCCTTGACCTTGCCTTGTGAGCCTCTTTGACTTCATATTCCAGCCTCTACCTGGCATGTCCTTGGCCTGTTTCACTGGTTGAGAACCATGCCATCCTCCCAAGTCTGGGTTAAAAGTGATCTCCTCTTGGAAGCCCTCTCTGACACTCATCTTTTCTGACCTTGATTAACCTCTACTCTTCCAGAAAATGAAACCAAATGCAGACAGGAGGGTTCGCTTACATGACTGCTCAGGGAGATGAAAACAAACACACACCAAAGTGTGCACTGGTAGATATTTGGAAGGCAATCCAGCAATCTGGCAAATTGAAATGTACATACCCTTTGATTCAGCAATCTACTTGGAGGAAATTATCCTCCCGAAACACCTGAGCAAATGTGCAAAGATGCATGTGCCAAGACCCTGCAGGACTCTTGTACCATCAGCAGGGGCTGGTTTAATACATTTTAGTACTAGAGATGACTCCATGCTAGTGGAAAGTTATGTCAATATATCTTGAAATATGTCATCTTGAAATCAACTATCAAATGGTATGCAGAGTATTATCCCTTTGATCCTAAAGAAAGAATGATGAAATGAAGGAGAGAAGACAGAAAGGGAGGAGGGGAGGAAGTGACGACAGGGAAGGAATGAAGGAAGGAAAGGAGGGAAGAAAAGGGGGCTGTGTGTTATTCTGAGATTTGGTTTCAAAGTGTGTCAATAAGACAGTCAGGTGCATATGGCGAAAACTATCCCAAACATCACCTCTAAGAGACAGCCCAGAGTTCTAGTCTTTCTCAATGTTCCCTCCAATATTGAAACAGATTTCAGGTGTTCTCACAGAGCCCCAGAAAAAGTAATGTGGAGACTGTTTGGGGGGCCATGCTGCATGTGTTGTCAACTCTAGAAGCTTCCTTGATTGTTATCTGGTATGTATGTTCGTTGAGGAGAGAGGAGAGGGGAACTGACTTGGGCTACCTTTTAGAATCTCTCAAACCTCCTATAAAATAGGTATGCAAATCTATATTTTGCAGATAAGGAAACTGAGTCATAGACAGGTGAGGTAATTTCCTCAGGCTTGTAGACTTGGGCTTTAAAACTAGGTTGTTAGATTCTATGGCCAATGTTTTAACCATCACCCTTCACTGCCTCCAAAACTATGTGTTGAATGAATAAACAAATGATGAGTGGATCAAACTCACCCATCTACGGGTCCTGTCAGGAGACATGTCTCCAACAAAGTAGGGGTGGGAGTGTGTGCATGGGGGGAGCTTTCTAACTTGTCATTCTTTGTGAACCAGCAGGTTGACAAGGGTTAGGGCCAAAGATCTTTGGGCAAAGAGAAAACAGAATTCTCTAATAGATCCACTTGGCCCCACCCTCCAAGTAGGGTTCATTCTACTCTCCCAGCTCCAAATTCTAGTTTGGAGTCATAAACACTGGGTGTAAGCAAAGTCAGCCTCAGGGAAGAGAGAAGGGCCGCGAGACACCCACTCTTTTCACTTGCAGCAGGTGAGTAACCACTGAAAAGATGGTAGAACTGGTAAAATGACAACAATAGCAATAACAATAACCATGGGCACATTGTTCTCTAATCTCCATCTTCCCTTCTTCTGAGGTTACAGAACTCCTAACTTGTAGTTTTATACATGGTTGTCCAGAGTCAAAGCTATACCTTCCAGACCCCTTTCAAATTAGATGTGGCCATATGATTATGTTCTGACAAGTGAGATTTAAGCGGGAGTGTCATATGACAACTTCTGGAAAACTTTCATAAGGGGGAGCTGACAAACAACTTTCACCCTTCTTCATCCTTTCTTCCTGCTGGTTGCAATGTAAATGTGATGGCAGGGACTGGAGCAACCATATTGGGCCATGAGGTAGGTATATCAACATCTGCACTTTGCAGATAAGGAAACTGAGAGTGAAATAAACAAGATAGAAGGAGTTTGACTCTCTGAGGTCTTCATGGACAGAGTCATCTTACTAGCCCTGGACTGCTTACTTCTGGACTTCACTGCACAAGAAAATTAAACCTTTATTATGTTTAAGGAATACTATTTTGGGTCTCTATTACTCATATCAATTAATATACATAATCATGGTTTCTTGGAAATATTTCAGAACGAGTAGTGAGAAGACTTGTTTTATTTATACCTTTGACTCTAACTTCCATGATTCTAACTGATCTTTTTCTCAATATTGAAATTAGAATTAAATATATCTCCCTCACATGCATTGATTTTTTTTTTATAGTAACATACATTTCACAAAAAGGAAAATAGAGATGTGAAGCGCGAATGCCAGCAATTCTGAGTGGATACATTGACACTGTTGCATTTTGAAAGTGGGTTGTGAGAGGGAAGAGATTCTACTAAACAATTTAATTCAAGCATGAGGGAGAGTGTATTGGTTCACAAAATCCAAGGGAGGATTAAACACTCAAGTTACAACAAGTCCAGAGATGAAGCCGGGTCTCTCCTAATCCTACTTCTACGTTTTGGATTCGGTCTTTGTTACTTTAGGCCTACTTCTCACACTAGGAGGGTTTCACATCTTACAGGTCTAGCCATGGGGCAGGGAAGAATCCTTTCTTGGCTCTGTTGTCAGTATTCTCAGGGAAGAGCTCCAATTGGCCCATCGTGGTTCGGCCTCTCCCCCTGCAGCCAATCATGTGCTGCCAGGAAGCCTGCTGTGCAAAGAGCTGCTCCTGCAGAATGCTGTGGTATGGATTTCACACAGTGAGCGTGGTTACTTTCTTTCTTTTAATTTTTATTTTGAAATTGTGGAGGACAATTCAGGGTTAGGTATGCAAATATTCATTGTGCAGGTACCCTTATTGATGAGGTGTGCCCCCCCATCCCCAAGTGGATATCGACTACTGTCAATCCCAGCTACCCACCCCCACCCCCCTCCCAGCAGTTTCCTGCCACTTTCAATTCTTTTCTTACAGTAATACGGTAGTTATTCAAGGTCCACTTATGAGTGAGAACATGTGATACTCAGCTCTTTGTTTCTGTGAGAGGTCACTCAGTATTATAAGCTCTAATTCCATCCACGTTGCTGCGAAGTTCATGATTTTATTCTTCTTTATGGCTAATAGTCCATTGTATCAGTGTGGTGATTCCTAAAACTCCTAAAAATTGACCTTCCATATGATCCCGCAATCCCCCTACTGGGAATATACCCGGAAGAACTCAGGTCATTCTATAAAAAAGACACCTGCACACGTATGTTTATCGCGGCATTGTTCACAATAGCAAGAACATGGGACCAACCGTGCTGCCCATCAAAAGAGGACTGGATTTAAAAAAAAACTGGTTACTTTCTATGTGATGAGGTGGATATCTGGAGTAATGAGGGAGTGTGGGGAGGAGCAAGGTGGGGGCGTGGGGGTGGGCAAATTTCCTTAAAAGGCAGAGCTGACGGCTCCCCCTGAGGTGGTTATGCAGATTCATGGACGCTGAGAGCAATTCTGTTGGAAACGGAACCAAGTGTGGTGAACCGGTGGAGCTTACCAGCCTCAGTTTCCAGCCCTGGCGCCGTATAGTTGTCACATCTCCGTCTTTAGGGGGTCGCAATTTGCACATTTGTCATGTGATGAGGTTAAATTAGCTTGAATTAACTCAGTTGTCTTTGAAGCTTTTTTAGTTACAGAGGTTCTTGGGGCACTGACTAGGGAGCCCCGCCAGGACTTCTTTCCTTAAAAGCTCCTTAAAATTTTTTAAGGAATTAAAGATTCCTTAAAAATCACCTGTGCTCTCTTACACACATCCATACACACTGACACTCCTAGACGTTCCCAGATGCACAAACCCACACACACACTCACACACACACACTCACACACTTCCTCTCACACGCACTCAACCACATACTCATACACACCCACACACATTCACACACTTCCTCTCACATCCGCACACTCACGCACACTCACCCACACACTCACACACACACCCACACACATTCACGTGATTTCTTTCACATGTACAAACACATACCCACACACTCTTGCATACCCACACACATTCACACACACTTCCTCTCACATGCACACACTCACCCCCACCCTCACTCATACACATACACTCACCCACACACTTACACACACTCATACACATTCACTTCCTCTCACACGTATATACTCACCCACATACTCTCATATACATACACACATACACATTCACACACTTCCTCTCCTGCACACACACCTACACACTCATTCATACACACCCGCACAGTCATACACACACTTCCTCTCACATGTACATACCTACACAGTCATACACGCTCATGTACATTCACCTGCACACTCACTCATAGACACACACTGACATATCCACACATCCACACACACCCACAAACACTATTCACACTCTCATCACACATGCTGACACACATACACTCACTCTCCCACACATCCACATCCACCCACACACTCAGACATCTTGGGAGCCGGCCACAGAGGCCCACTGAGCGTTAGGGATCAGGAAGGGCCGTTGACCCCGAGACCACTAGGATGCGTTCGGGAGCTATTGACCCCATTTCCTCCCCCTTTCTGCTCAGCACTAACCAGATTAAGCTCCTGTGAACTCAAAACATAAAAACTCTGAGACCGGGACGAACACAAGCTAACTTTAGAAGCTCATTGCTCCCATTCTTCCTCAAACTGCAGTTTTGGCTTTCACACAACTTATAATTCAAACTCGGGTCACATCTAAGAGCCTTAGTATTGGTCACAGGCTTCTGGGTCATGATCTTAGGATTTATTGAAGTCGAATAAATGGATTAAGGTCTCATTGATTAGGTTATGGGATTATACCTGAAAGAACATCTGGTGGGTGGGAAACGCCCCTCACACACCCGACTGTGTATAAAAGACCAGTTGTAATTCCCACTAAACGGCTTCTGCACTAGACTGGAGTCCAGTCTCTCTCTTTCTCTCTCTCTCTCTCTCTCTCTTTCTCTCTTTCTCTCTTTCTTCTTCCCCCCAATTGCCGATGCTGTCTCCACCTTTGGGGTACCCTGAGCCCGGCTGGAGCTGGACTCTGGCACAGACACACACATACAGTTGATGGGCCCTGAGTCATGTTTGTCTTCAGAATTTGCTGAACTGGATGATCTCAAGCGTTGCTCACAGGTTCTAACCATGCACGTGTCTATCCAAACCAGGCACTGTCCAGGCCTTTGCACTCTAAAATCTAGAGAGTGGCAGCTGATACAGAGAAAAGGAACAAAGATGAAGGTCCCCACAAGTGTCCAAGACTTTCTACCGTCCTTGCCCTCTTCTCCACCTGCCAGAGCTGGCAGCTGGCTGTGTCATTTCACTGGTGGTGGAAGACAGGGCACACCCTGTGCACTCCTTGAAGCTGCATTAGGGGAAAAGGCCTGGCCACACCCTGTGCATACACAGTATCATCCCACCATGGGTTTGGCCATTCTCTCTCTCTCTTCCTTCCTTCGTGTCTCTCTCTCTCTCTTCCTTCCTCCGCGTCTCTCTCTCTCTCTTCCTTCTCTCCTCTCTCTCTTTTTTCCTTCCTTTCTCCCCCTCTTTTCCTCCCTCCCTCTCTCCCTTCCTTCCTTTCTTTCACCTATCAATCTAATCTCTACATATATGTGGATAAGGAATAAAACTAAAGCATATAGCATTCTCGGTTGCAGCTATTTTCTCAGTTACCAAAGTCTAAGTCTGTGATGCAGGGTTGGAGAGACACGGCTTGTCTTGGACAAGTCTGGGTGTGGTTTTCCTCAGTGTGAGGTTTCGTGTCAGGCATTTTCCCCGCCAGGGCAGGTGTGTGCTTCCAGTTCGTCTGTTGCTGGGGGCAGGGGTGGCTGGCCATCTCTCACCGATCCCTCCCTCTGATCCCTCTTCAGAGGGTTGCACCCTCTGCCTGGTGAGGAGACAGACTCCCCCAGCACAAAGTCATGCTGTCTGGAGCTGGCATCTTCCTACATGGGAACATAGAGCCACTCTCAACAACCCTTTCTTTCTCCCTGTGGCCTGCGAGCTGGGGAGGCGGCCAACTGGGTGGTTCCCACAGGGGGAAGCTGGGCAGGACCTGGGGCGCCCTTTGGCCTTCATCAAGAAGCCAGACCATGGCCCCTCCCTAGGAACCCTACATAATGCTGAAGTGGCGAGAGAGAAAGGAAGCTTTGTGGCGTGTCCCCTCCCATTGGATGGGAAGCAGCTGCTGTCTCAGGGCTGGCACCTGGTTGGGTTGGGCCCAGTCTCTTTTTGAGGGCCCCAGACAGCATGTGAGTGGATAAAAAAATGAATCCCAATGGAGAATCTGACGTGGATTCCCTTCTAAGTGATGAGAAAAAACAAACAAGAACCCTTCTTTCCTCCTCCAAAGTAGAGCAGGTTAGCAGAGCAAATGAGGTTGCTTGGAATTAAGGGTCAGGGTGTCCTTTGGCAAAGGGTCATACTTTGAAAGGGGGGGATGTTTAGTGGGAGCTGGTGGGAGAGAGAGGAAGGCAGATTCCCACACAGGGCACTGTGTCAGAAATGAAGAGGAAGATGGATTCTCCTTCCTCCAGAGAGGAGCCCAACAACATGAGTCGAGGGTGGTCCCCTAAGGCAGGACCCTCCCCTCTGTGGTTCTCTGCAAGGCACTGGCTGTTTCGTCATTGCACGTGACCAAGTGTGCCATGAAATGACTGAGCCGCCGTCCATGTTCCAGGCATAATAAACAAGAGGCTCCCCTGACCTCAAGAGGCTCGCCAGCCAGTAAGAAAGTCAGACATGCCAACAGGCAACTCCGACACTGCACCAGGATGGAGGAAGGCTGGCAGCCATGGGAGGAGCGCCCAGCGGGGGGACCACACCAAGACAGCTTTCTGGAGGAAGCGATGTTTAAGCAGAGAGCTCAAGGGCGAGTCGGGAGGGAGTAGTCAAGTGAAGAAGGGGCTTGGGGGTGATCTAGATAGATTAGGGGTGAGAGAAAGATGGTGAACTCTAGGCCTTCAATAACATGGCTGAAGACTTTACCATATGTAAGTTGAGGAGAAACGAGACAATGCCAGAGAAATGAGCCTGGGTCTGGTCACACAGGATGGTGTCGAGGCGTCTGGACTTTCTCCTGGGGGTGGAGGGGAGCCCTGATGAGCGCTGAGCTCAAGAATGGCAGGATCGGTGTGAGCTGCCAGCACTCACAGTGGCTACTTCATGGGAGCTAGACTTGCAGGGGAAGAGGCCAAAGGTGGGGAGGTCACTGCTGAAGCCAAGGCAAGAGAGCAATGCCAAGGGCAGTGGCAGGGGCTTGAGTGCTACGCAGGCGATGGGTATCAGATCGGGGCAGGCAGAATGCAGGAACTGAGGGCGAGAGAGGAGAGGTCCAAGGTGGTACCAGTTTTCTGGCTTAGTAGAGACTGAGAGTTTTCAAGCTGTGAATTGTACCCTTCCAGCTCTAGTGAAGTCATTTCTGCAGCCATCTGTCCCTGAGGGAAGGTTCTGGAGTCAGGGTTGGGGCAGGGGGAAAGGGATGCTCCCATAGAGATAGTGGTCCTGAGAGAAAGACTAGACAGCGGCTTGCATGTTTACCATCTGCCTCTCCCTCTAGAATGTTCATGTCCTGAGGGTGGGGCTTTGCTTCTGACTCTCTCTATTGTTGCTGGAGATAATGCCTACTGGTTCTACCCGTTGCTAGAATCATGCCTGATGCACGGGAGACGCACTGTAAATATGTGTGGAATGGAAACATGGTGGTGGCTACAGATACAGGGCCAGGGGGATTTACCATTCCAATCAGTGAAATGGACACAGAAATGTCACAAAATAGCTTTGGTTCCTTCTTTCTCCTTAATCAAAGTGTGAGGAGGATGGTGGAAACGATCAGAATGGAGAGAAGAGGGTTAATGGGATATGTAGGCGCATGTAGGCATGGGAAGTGCACACCTTAGGTGATAAGCAAGGGAACACCCCTCGATGACTTAATAATAATGGTGTCACTGTCACCATCAGCATCCTTACCATCACTAGCTTGGGCAGAGACATCAGTGTGCACCAGACACCAATCTCACATGTGCTTTTTATGCCTGTTCTTAACTAATTATTGCAGGAACCCTTGAGGGTAGATCCTAACAGGATTGTGGCTAGACTCATGCAGAAACTGAGACTCAGAAAGGCACACAGCCCAGATGTGCCAGGCTAGAGACTGAACACAAGTCTTTTTGACTCTAAGGCCACTTTCTGTCTATTCTGAGCCCCCGTTTCATGAAAGAAATGAAAATATGGTTGAAATAGAGACTATGGACAGAGGGAAAACTCCACGATGCCTTGGGAGACCTCCAGCTTTGTTAGAGTCCTAACAGATGGGAGAGCTCTGCTCTGGCCCCTGGCCTGGTAGGACAGTCAGTGGGAGTATCATTTTGTTGGTCTGTTGATTTTCAGCCACCTGCAAGCCTTATTGTAGGTCCAGACCTGGCAATACCCCAACAGACCCTCACCTAAGGCAACACTGTCTCCTGCGTAGTCTCTTTCCAGTACCACTCCCAGTTCTGAGATGGAAGAGCCAGGAGCTGGTGACGGCCACATTCTCCCCCAGAATCACAGTCTGGTGACTTGGTGTTGTCCAGATGCCTGGGACAGGCCATCTTAAGCTGGGGTGACTGGCAGGATGGCTGGTGTCTGATATGCTGGATTGATGCTGGAGATGTTATAAACAAAGTGCTTCTTGCAAGTCTGGACCCCACCCTGGCCCCAGAGCGATACGTTTCCTCTCTGGCATCTGAAGGCACCCTCTAGAGATGAGTCACTGCTGTGGGGGAAAGAAGTTACTATGGAACCTCTTCTCTTGAGTCCTAAGTTAAAAGTCAGCTAAGATCAGCGGAGGCTGACAGAATCACCTTTGCTCACATTCTTTCTTCTCACCATAGACGTGATGGAAACCTTGAGGTGGTGAGTGGTGCGGGGGGAGGCAAGATCACACCTAGGGGGCCCAGTGAGGGGAAAGAGTGCCACCTCTGTCCCAGGAGTCCCATAAGTGACCAGAAACTGAATCAGTACCCACATGAAGTATCCTGCTGGCTGCTGTCACCTGAAGACCAGAGAGGGAATATCCATCAGGAAGAAATATTTATCCTCAAGACATTGTTCAGTGCTCATCCAAACTGTCATTGTGTGGTCCATTCCTGATCCAGTGATTCTTCCACCCACTTAAGGACTCTGAGGAGAGAGACACACACCTGCCAGGCATCTCAAGTGATACCAGCTTACGGCCTCGCCTGAGGACCCTCCACAGCCTCTGCCCTTGTTTCTCCACATCAAAAGAATTATTGGATGCCCTTCACTAAGGCTGCCATCTTCAAAGCACAGTTTGTTGATATGGAGAGAAGCATTCTGGGCCATGTCCACAGTGCTTGCCCATTAAGGCGTGTCCAGGGGCTAGTAGCCAATCGTCTCCACAGAGAAGGGCTTGGGTATTTGGAAGGAGCTGGGTAGAGGCAACAGGTCCCAGACAGCTTGGCACCAGCAAGATTTATCTGGGCATTTGTCAGGGAAATGCCAGCTTGTCCTAGGGTGTTTCCCTATCTGCAGAATCCTGGAGGTGCATGGACAAGGCCCAGTGCCAACCCAAAGTCTCAATCTGGCCTCCTTCCCCAGACACACACCAATCACAACAGCTTCCATTTCCAAATACCATCCACGTGCCCGGCCCTGTGCTGATGAGCCCTATATGACCTCATCTCATTTTTCTGACAACCACACACAGGTGGGGATGATTCTTTCCCTTCACAGGTGAGAGAATTAAGCTCGGAGGCTGGCGACAGAACCATGGTGATTTGAACTCTTAGTCAGTCTGGTTTCAAAGCCCCAATGCTTTGCAAATGAACTCGGCAAATACATATTGGACACTTACCTTGTGGCAAACCCTGTGCTAGACTCAGGGGATTCAGACATAGGTAATGCTGTTTCTATACCCTAGGGGCTTCCCAGAAATTTCAGCATAGCCCTAAAAATGCTAGAGTGGAGACGTAAACACATGAGATTAGGGGGGCATAGAGTAATCAGTGATTTTTTTTTTTTAAAGACAGTGATCCTTGAGCTGATTTTGAACACTGAGTAGGATTGCATCAGGGAAGAAGAACCTTCCAAATGCACTAGGATGTAACACAGCCATACCAGGATGGTTACTGCACTGTTTCAGACTGCAGGAGAGTGTGCAAATCATACATTAGTCATACCAGACTGCAGAAGAGTGTGCATATCATAAATGCTCACCGGTAGGGGAATGGCGGAATACATTGTAGCCCAATCACCTCAGGGAGTATTTTGAAACCATTGAAGGGTACGGATTGGAGTCATATCAAAATGATACAAGGTTTGTTGAGTGAAAAGCAAGCTGCAGAAAAGTGTGTGCATGTGCGTGTGTGTGTGTGCACACAGATGTCCACATACAGAGGGTGCCAAAAAATGTGTACACATTTGAAGTATGACGTTCACTCAAAAGATAGTGTTAATCAAATGAATACTAGCATCACCATGCGACAGGCAGGATGGTCAAAGAAAATGGCAGAAGCATGGCTGAGTGAATGTCAAACTACATATTGCTACTGTAATTCAATTCAACTTCAGAAAGTAATACATAGATAACATCTCTTAAAATGTGTATACACTTTTTGGTACACCGCCCCCGCCCCCATCTGTTGATATGAATTCTTCAGAAGACCAGCATGGTCAACCGTAAGGGCATGTGAGTAACCTCTGTTCTGCTGGAGTGTCACGAGGTAGGCAAGGCCTTGGAGGCAGGCAGGTGGTTTCCAGGAGCTGAAATTGGGTGTGGTCAGAATGAGGGTTTGATTTGGCAATTGGACAGGCACCTTCAGGGATGAGCCTGAGCTGGGGAGACTCAGGGCTGAGTTCAGACTGGGATTTGGAATTTTAATAGTCACAGTCCTTCAGAAGACGTTGGAATTGAATTTCGACTAGAATGGAGTCAAGCGTGGTGAAGCAGCAGAAATGTTGGATGGGGGATCTGGCACCCATGGCCCTGTCCAGTTGAGAATGACCTTACTGGGGACTCTGGAAGGTCCCTTCTCTGGATTTTTCCTATCTGTTCCAAACTCTTTCTAAGTGCAGGGTGTAGGATGGCCCAGAACTCCAGGTACCCAGGCAAAGTTCTTCAACAGTTAGTCCAGGCAGGACAATGCGCTCTAACCACATCTCTGTTCACACAGGTCCACTTAGCTCTTGCTAAGGTCATCTGTGTCACTGACAGTTCTGCTCTTTCCTCAGAAGCCTTTGATTCAGGAGCCACACCGTTCTCTGCAAAACGCTCTTCGCTCCCAGCTTGTGCCACAGGACAGTTTTCCTGGATTTTCTTCTCTTCCCTGATCTCTGCTGGCTCCTCTTTTTTAAAATCTGAAGTCTAGATGTTGCTCTATTCCTCTGACTATTTTCGATACCTCATTGAAGGGGAGTCATGCAGTATTTGTCCTTCTGTAACTGACTTATTTCATGTAGCATAATGGCTTCCAGATCCATCCATTTTGTAGCAAGTGGCAGGGTTTCCTTCAGTTTTTTATTTTTATTTTTTGAGTTGGAGTCTCACTCTGTCGCTCAGACTGGAGTGCAGGGGCCGCTCCCGGCCACCACAGCCTCGACCTGCTGGGCTCCGGCGATCCTTCCGCCTCAGCCTTCCGAGTAGCTGGAATACAGGCACGTGCTACCACACCCAGTTAATTTTTTGATTTATTTTAGAGATGAGGTCTCACCAAGTTGCCCGGGTGGGTCTTGAATCCGTGGGCTCAGGGAATCCACTCACCTCAAACTCCCAAGGTGTGGGATTAAAGGCTGAGCCACCGAACCCGACTTCCTTCAGTTTTAGGGCTGAAGAATATTCTACTGAGTGAACGTACCACATTTTCATTATCCATTCATCTCCCAATGGGTGTTCAGGGTGTTTCACATATCTTGGCTACTATGAACCATGCTGCGATGAACACAGGAGTGTGGACATCTTTTTTGAGGTCCCGACTTTCATTCTTTTGTATATATATCAAGAAGTGAGATTGCTGGATTATGTGGCAGTTCTATTTTTAATCTTTTGAGGAGCTTTCATACTGTCTTTCATAGTGGCTGCATTTTTTTTTTTGCATTCCCACCAACAGTGCACAAGGATTTCAATTTCTCCATAACTTGTCAACTCTTACCTTTTTTCAATAATAGCCATCCTAACAGGTGTGTGGTGGTAGCCCACTGTAGTTTTGATTTGCATTTCCCTGATGATTAGCCATGTTGAGCATCTTTTCATAAACTTATTGGCCATTTGTATGTCTTCTTTGGAGAAATACCTATTCAAGGTTTTTGCTCATTTTTAAAGTGAGTTATTTCAGGGGTTTTGACTTGTCCTTTTTTGGGTATTGAGTTTTAGGAATTCCTTACATATTTTGGAAGTTTACCCTTACAGCTTCCACAAGAGTTTTCTTGGTGCTTACTACATTTTGAAATTACTTTTCTTATGTCTTTCTTTTCTCACTCTCCTACTGGAATGTAAACTTTATGAGGGCAAGGTTTAGTATGCTTTATTTATAACTAGATCCTCAGCACTTCAATACCACACACATAATACAGGTTCAGCAAATATTTTGTGATTGAATAAATTAATAAATGAATCTTGATTTCTACTTCTGAAAGGTCTTTCTTTCTCCAGGGAGGTGTTAGGATTACATATTTCTAAACCACAGCTCCCTGTGGTCTACTGGATAAATTGCTCATCTGGGCCAAATTCTCAGATATTCTCAGCTTGCTTTTCTGTGGTTTCTGCTCAAAGTCAACCTTCTCTATGTGGTCTCCTTTGATTTTTCATGGCAGAACCATTCACTCTCTTCTCTGTGCTCCTGCACCCTTTGCCTCTACCTGAATCATTTATTTATTTGAGATAGGGTTTTGTCATTTTGCTCAGGCTGGAGTGCAGTGGCAAGATCACAACTTTCTACAGCCTTAGACTCCTGAGATTAGGTGATCCTCCTGCTTCAGCCTTCTAGGTAGCTACAGGTACGGGCCACAACACCTGGCTAAGATTTTACTTTTTTTTTTTTTTTGTGGAGATGGGATCTCTCTATATTGCCCAGCCTGGTCTCAACCTCTTGGCCTCAAGCAATCCTCTTGCCTTTACCTCCTAAAGCACTGGGATTACAGGCATGAGGTACCATGCCAGGCCTCTGCCTGAATCCTTGCACTAATTTAATTCTACTTGATAGCACAGTTTGTTTATTCCTTGTTTGTATTCCCCACCAAATTGTAAACTCCTTGAGGATAGAGATCATGCTCTAATTTTGTCTGCATCCCAAAGCACCTAGCTCAGTGTGTCTTTCAATTCAGTATACCTGGTCAGATGGAATGGAATCTGGTGACGGCACTCTCACAGATGGGCCAACTGGTCTATCTGCTTTGCCGAACAAGGCCTCCTTAGATATAGGTTGACTCTGTGTTCCAGAAGCAATCTTGTATACTCAACTTGCTAATGGGTTTCACCCTCTGGATTCAGATTTTCCTATTTGTTCAGAATTGTACATGTCATTTCCAAGCAACAAGTCTAACTCTACCCATTACACTTTCTCTTATGTTTATATGTGTATATTTCAAAGTCAACATCTAAAGTCAAGAATCAAAGGACTTTCAAATGCAAGTTTTCATCTCTCTTGAGGTTCTTTGCATATATCTAGGCTATTGCTAACTTCAAGTATCCCAGTTCTAGAAATGTAGGCTGGGTAAAATAACTCCTTCTATTTTCCAGAAGAAAGTTGTGAAGCTCAGCAAGTTGTGATTCCTCCTCTTCCCCAGAGGTCTTCACTTGTTAAATTCTACTTATTCTTCAGGGCTCAGCACAACGCAGTCTCCTGTGTTTCACTTATCAATAGTCATAATGATCAATAAGTGACCGAGCATCGACTATGCGTCTGGATTTGTCCTAGATACTTTCACCTACACACCCTCTAATCTTCTCAACAGCTGTGGCCAACACATGTTATCCAAGTTACCATGTGATAAAACCAAGACTCAGAAAGGCTGAGGTACCGGCTAGTGTGTGACCAGGGCAAGACTGGGCCCCAGCTTGCCAGAAAGACCATGCTTTCTCCATCCTACTGGGCTATGGAAGCTGCTGACTCAATCGCCATTCTCAATGACACATCACTTTATTCCACAAATATTTATTGAATACCTCCAATGCACCAGGCACTGCTCTCAGCATTCAGGACACATTAGTGGATATAAAAACAAAAGCCCCTGCCTTCAGGGAGGTTATATTCTAGTGGGAGGAACACATACTAAAAATGATAAATAGAATAAGCATGCAATAAGAGGTATGAAAGAGCAGGTAAGGGTGATAGAGAGTCTTGAGGGTATGGAGAGGTAGACACACTTTCTAACACTGTGGTCAGGAACTGCATTAAGATGGTGATTTTCTTGCTGGGTGTGGTGGTGCAAACCTGTAGTGCCAGCTACTCAGGAGGCCGAGGTGGGAGGATCCTTTGAGCTCAGAAGTTCAAGGCTGCAGTAGGCTATGATCATGTCACTACACTCTAGCCTGGGTGACAAAGCAAGACTCTGTCTCTAAGAAAAGAGACAATGTGTGAAAAAAGAATTAGCATAGGTAAGAGAGTTGGTCCCATGGGACTGGGGGAAGAGTCTGGGGATCTCGGTCTACAGAGAGAGCATCCCAGGCAGACAGCCGGTCCAAAGACCCTGAGATGGGAGTTTGCCTGGCAGGTTTGAGAAATGGCAAGAAGGCTGATGTAGCTTGGTGAAGGTCACAGAGGTGATGAGGCGGCAGAGGGTGTAGGGCCGTGGTGTTCATCCAGGGGCCATTCTGATCCCAGGGGATATCTGGCATTGTCTGGAAACATTTTTGTTTGTTACAGCTTGGGGGTGGAGGTGGGATGACACTTGGCATCTGGTAGATAAAGGTCAGGGATACTGCGAAACATCCTGCAATGCACAGAACAGCCCACACCATAAAGGAATTATCTGGCTCCAAATATCAATTGTGTAGAGATGGAAAAACTGGTGCAGAGCCCTACGGGACTGTGGCTTTTGCTGCAAGATGAGGGCACTCTTTGAGGACCTTAAGGAGACGAATGACATGATCTGATTTATATTTTGCAAGGAGCCTCTGGCTGCTGCACTGAGAACACATGGGCTGTGGAAAGGGGTGAGGGAGGGAGTGGGGAGACCAGTCTGGAGGTTACCACAGGAACCCAGACATTAGATATGGGGTGACACAACCCCTTCTAGGGCGGAAGGTCCCGGAAACTAGAAAGGGAGTGGAAGAGCATTTCCTGAGCACCTAGAGGTTGCTGGGCTCTCATATACATTGCTACTTTAGACAGTATCTGATCTTCATTATTTAGACTGGAGTTAGGATGTTTAAGCAGTATGACACCACTGAATACAAATAAGGCTTCGAGTAGAAAGAAGAGAGTGTTTTTACGTCACACCTTTTGACCATTCTGTGTTTGTTTCTCCGCCAGTAGGGCAGGCGCTAGGCTGTGGGTGGGCATGAGTCCTTCTAGGGGACATGGAGAGACATCCTGGAGAAGCCCAGTCTTCCTCTAGTTCCGTGTGTTATTGTGTCATAAACACGCCCTTGAGAGGTGCCCGGGTGAGGCTGGCTGCAACACTTTCCGTTAAGAAGAGACCTTCACACTGGGCACCAGAAGCCAGGTAGCGGTTGCTATTCATCTGGAAGAGCCAGGCCCTTGAAAACAACTGTATTAGGGTCTTTCCTCCAAAGAATGGAGGGTCATTCACGCAAGAGTGGAAAAATAGATGTGAAGGGGGTTGCAGGAGCAAGAAGTTCAGTCCATGAAATGCCAGAACAGTGACTCATAGCAAGCAGTGACGACGTGAGCTTGTCTCTGTCATGCCAGTGGAGTAATGCATGGCCATGTCCATGCTACAGTCCTGTGCTGTCTCTGTGGGTGCAGGAAACGCTGTTGTTGACCTTTCCTCCATCCTAATCCATATTCCACAGGTGATTGCCTGGCTAAGCCACTGCCTCTTGGACATCTCTCCTCTCCAGGGCTTCTGTGACTACTCTTTCTATCCCCTCAGCCTCGCCCTGAGCCATTTCCTCTGCCTGGAATGCTTGTGTTTGTTTCCTAGAGTTGCTGTAGCTACATACCACAGATCAGATGGCCCCAAACAGCAGAAATGTGTTGCAGTCAGCCTTTCTGGAGGCTGGAAGTCTGAAATCCAGGTGGTGGCAGAGCCATACTCTAGACTTCTAGGGGCATCTCCTTCCTGGCTTCTGGTGTTTGCTGGCAATATTTGGCATCCCTTGGTTTGCAACTATATTGCTCTGATCTCTACCTCTTTCACTTCATGTCCACCCTACTCCAATATGACCGCATATTGGCTAGGGATACCCGCAGTGATCCTATTTCCAAATAAGATCACATTCCAAAGTACTGAACATCAGGACTTCAACATACCTTCTTTAGGGGGGGACACAATTCAACCCATAACAGCACCTTTCTCCATCTTCCCTGCATAGTCTGGAGTACACAGGCAAGGCCGGATGGCATGGCAGTCTCAGGGAAAATTCGTAGGCTCTCTTGTTATCGGGGCTTTCATTGAATGGGTGGATGCAGATCTCTTCAAACTGATGTTCTGCTACTTAGTGGTCTGTTTGTCAATGAGTGCGCAATCCTAAGGGAAACAACCCCTTCCCCCCCTCTGTGGTTCTAATGGAGCATCAAATATGATCCGTAGGGTCTCCAGCAACAGCGGCCAATCAGAGTGCTGCACGCCCCTGGGCACAACGATTAATCCAGTGGTGGGCACATGTCTCATGAAGGGATAATTAGCGTTCTTCTGTGAAATATTGACATTTGGCATCAAGAGGATGGTTCTTCCTTTTTGTTTTGAGCACAACTGGGCTGGCAGAAGGCTTCTGGTCTACCACAGAAAATGAATGAATCTAAAGAATGAAGTAGGAACAGGGAGAACAGAGAAGTGAATGACAGAGCCCGATGACATAATTTTGGCCCTGGATCCAGCTGTGCCTGAAGCCACAACTTCTGAAAGACTCCACTACTCAGAAGAGATATAGGAACTAATGCATTTCTTTTCTCTCTTAACTACTTGGAGTTGGGTATTCTGCTACTTTCTTTCTTTTTTTTTTTTGAGTTGGAGTCTCATTCTATCGCCCAAGCTGCAGTGCAGTGGCATGCTCACAGCCACCCCAGTGTTGACCCGCTGGGCTCTGGTGATCCTTACACCTCAGCTTTCCAAGTAGCCGAAATTACAGGTGTGTGCTACCACACCTGGCTAATATTTGATTTATTATAGAGACGAGGTCTCGCCTAGTTGCCTGGGCTGGTCTTGAACCTGCAATCCACTTGCCTCAGCCTCCCAAAGTGCTGGGATTACAGGCTGAGCCACTGAGCCCAGCCTTCTGCTACTTTCAGTTGAGTTTATTAATTTGGCTACCTTCCACCATCATCAAACTCTTTTCTGAAAGAGTAAGACCATCATCAAACATCACCACTAACACTAACTGTTCACAACGCAAGGCACTTCCCAAAGCACTTTCCTGCACTTGAAGGCACTGAATTATGAGTCTCCTTGCTGAATTCTGAGCCCTCAAGGAGACTATGCATTTGGCAAATGCCTTAGACTTTCCTTCTTTTCTTTTCTTTCTTTTTTTTTTGCAGTCATTGCTATTTAACTGTCATTGCTACACATTCATGAAAAGGGCTTCATTATTCATTAAAGAGAACTCTAAAATAGAGGCCAGACAATGTGGGTTGAAGTTCCAGCTCTTTCAATTACTTGGTTTCTCTGAGCCTCAGTCTCTGTATCTATGTAACAGCCACACTCACTCCAGCCCTACCTACTTCTCAAGATCTTGGTAGGATGAAAGGAGATAAAGTAGGTCAGCAAACTATGGCTGAGTAGCCAAATATGGCCCATTGACACTTTTTTTTAATAAATAAAGTTTTATTGGAACACAGTCATGCTCCGTTGTTTACATATTGTTCACAATTGCTTTCATGCTACAATGTAACAGAGACTTTATGGCCCAGCAAGCAGAACACTAACATAGAGGGGGACCCAAAAATCCCTGGAATTGTCTTTGGAGGGCAGGTCCCTTCCAGTAGAGTCTTCCCCTGCGAGGTAACTGTTCTAGGGATCCAAGAGCAACAGTGTACCAGCAAGCAATGTTGTGAGCGGATGCATTTGACTTCAGAGAATTCATTTTTAGAGATTAAATGCATTTGCCCATTTTATGATGGATAATTTATGAGTGCACTTGCCCACACCTCGTTGAGTGTTCAGCAGTTTTTGACCAAAAACAGCATGACCACAGTACCCCACCTTCTCTATTCATCTTCTATTTCCCAATGAAAAAAATCCTCATAGGGAAATGTTTTGCTGATGTGGAAGGGGCGAAACAAAATATGGCAGGCGCACTAAAAAGGTGTCAAAATTGACAAGTTCAAAAACTGTTTTTGAGCAGTGAAAAAAGCATCTCAATAGTGTGGATTGCAAAAAACCGAGAGTACTTTAAAGGCGACTGAAGTTTAAACATATAAGAATAAATACACACTTTTTCATAAATAAATTTTGGAGCTTTTTGGGGGTCCAGTTCCTCTGTGTATGTCAAGGGCATTTTCCTATTCTGTTTACTGTCTGGCCTTTACAGAAGAACTTTGCTAATTCCTGCTCTAAGGTGTTCTGCAAAAACAAGGTATGGTTTTTATTGACAGCAGAGTTTCCTCATGTGATTCCTAAGTCTTCACCTGGAAAGCTCCTTCAGAGAGTTTTCCTAAAGTGGTAACACCCAAGGAGAATGATGAAAATGGCAGTACACTTCCTGGAGGGCAATTTGACAACAGATTTCAAAAGCCTTAAAAATATAGTCATGTTTTACACAACATTTCAGTTAGTGATAAACCACATATACCAGGGTGAACTCATAAGATTATAACAGAGCTGCCCTATACAGACGTGCCATTTTTAAATCTTTGCTACTGTATTTTTACTGTGCCTTTTCCATGTTTAGATATGTTTAGACACAAAAAGGCTTCCCACTGTGTTACAACTGCTGAGAGTATTCAGTAGTCACCTTTTGTCCAGGTTTGTAGCCTGGGAGTAACAGGGAGACCATATAGCCCAGGCGTGGAGTGGTATAGACCATCAAGATTTGTGTTAGTACACTCTGTGATGTCTGCACCATGACGAAACCACCTAACGATAAACTCAGAACATATTCCCGTGATTAAGAGTCACATGATCTCGTGATCCCACTTCTAAGAAGCTGTCTTAAGAAATAATCAGAGTTGAGATGCTTGGCAACCAAATCCTGACCAGAACCCTAAGTACCCCTAAGTGCCATAGACAAGCAAAAGAAACCATCAAGAGAGCAGGGAGACAGCCCACAGAATAGGAAAAAATATTTGCCAACTGTATATCTGACAAAGGCCTAACATCTAGGCTCTACAAGGAGCTCAAATGCGCCGAAAGGAAAAAAACAAACAGACTCATTCAAAAGTGGGCAAAAGACATGAACAGACACTTCTCAAAAGAAGATTTACGGGCAGCCAACAGACACATGAAAAAGTGCTTAGCCTCACTAATCATCAGAGAAATGCAAATCAAAACCACACTGAGATACCACCTAACCTCAGTAAGAATGGCCATCATTAATAAAACAAACAAGAACAGATGCTGGCAAGGATGTGGAGAAAAAGGAACGTTTCTATACTGCTGATGGGAAGGCAAACTAGTGCAACCTCTTTGGAAGACAATGTGGCAATTCCTGAAAGAACTAGAAACTGACCTTCCATATGACCCAGCAATTCCCCTATTGGGAATATACCCAGAGGAACTCAAATCTTTTTACAAAAAAAGATAACTGCACATGCATGTTTGTTGCAGCTCTATTCACAATAGCAAAAACAAGGAACCATCCATACTGTCCATCAAAACTGGACTGGATTAAACAAATATGGTACATATATACAATGGAATATTATGCAGCCATAAAGAAGGACAAAAATATGAACTTCACAGCAACTTGGATGAATTTAGAGTTGATCATACTCAGTGATCTATCACAGAAATGAAGAGCAGAGTATCGTATGTTCTCACTCATAAGCAGACTTTGAACAATTATCATAATACTATAAGAAAGGGATTGGCAGTAGTGGGAAACTACCAGGGGAGGAGGATTGGGATTGGCAGTTGAGGGAAACTGCTAGGGGAGGGAGGGGTACACCTCATCAACAAGGGTACCTGCATAATCAACATTTGTATACCCTGAATTGTACCCCGCATCTTTAAAATAAAATTTTTTTAAAAAAGAGATAATCAGAGTTGAGATGCTTTTACAAATTTACGAAATGATGTTGGAATAATTACATAAATTATTCAGCAAATTATACAGCCTTTCCAAATCATGTTTTCAAAGAATCTTTAATAGGATGGGAAAATGCCCCTGTTGCAATGTTAGTGAAAAAAGCATCATGAAAAACCACGTTTAATATGATCCCAGTTTTATCAAGCAAAACTAGCAGAAAGCATATCCCAATTTAATGATGATTTTCTCTGGGTAGTGGAATCACAGGAGGCTTTTATAATGTTAATTTCATTTTTTTCCTGTTCTTTTTATAATTTATTTTTCATCAGAAAAGGAGTAATTTAGCGAACATTGATTGGATATGATTGAGAGACAGCTGATGATCTGTTACCCTTTATAATCTTAGTTACCCAGAGAAGTGTGTCTCCCTCAGCAAGGGGCCGGGCAGGGCATGTGTGGAAGGGGAGGTGTAGGTGCTGGGGATAGAGGGAGAGTCTGTACCCTGAAACATGGCAACTGCCATTCAACTTTGCAAACTATCACCATGCGGGGATCTGGTGTAGACTGAGTATCACACATCTAGATCTTTTTGTTTTTCAAGAGAAGTTAGAAAATTGGATCTTGATGGAAATTTCCTGATGATTAAACTCTGTGTGGGTCAAGTAAAACCCAAACAGTCATGTGGCCCAAATCCAGCCCCCAAGTCAGCCATGCAAAATGTCTGCCCTAGAGCCCTGTGACTTTGGGCTAAAAGGGTGGTTGCAAGTGGTCTAGTTCAGCTGCTCCATTCAATTTCGAGGCTGTGAAATGCCTTGTCCATTGTCACCCAACTAAGTATCAGCAGAGCCGGAACTAGAGCAGAGGGGCTGTGACTCTCAGACCACAACTGTGTGTTGTCGCACTACTGACTGGGCGAGTCTCCCCACCCCTGCTTTCCCCATCTTGGGGCGCCAGCATCCTCCCAAGCCTTCTGGTCTGGGTGCTATCCTTAGCACCCATCAAACACGAAGACCCATGAAGTCTACCTTTTAGATACATCCCACCTCCATCCTGTTTCTCTGTCTTCTCATGGCCGCCCCCAAAGTCCAAGTCTTCCATTACCTCTCACCTGGCCCATTGCAGCGGCATCCTAATTGCTCTCTGATCTTGTCACTTGTCTGTCAGCACCTTTGTTGGTTTCCCAAATGCAGGTGAGACCCTGCCAGGCCCCATCTCCCTCACTGTCCTCACCTGTGCCTCTGTCCCTCACATTGCAGCCTCAACTCCCTCAGCCTGCTGTCTTCCTCCCCTCGGAAGGGCCTTGCCCATCCCTTCCAGCCTGTCTGGGATTCTCTCTCCATGTCTCTTCCTATTACTGGTTCCAACAAATCATCGAGGTCTCAGAACAGGACTACCCCCTCCCGAGTGCGACGTCAGCGTCGGCTATTATAATGTTGACTGTTGCCCTCTCTGCCCAAATGCCACCTGCGGGAGGAACCTTTCCCAGGTCGGGTCATCTTGGAGTTCTCCTTCATAACCATCAGCACAGCCATAGTTCAGTAATGAACTGCTTTTATTTGTTTCTTATCCACGGCCTCCTAGAGACTTCAGGGCATTCGCAGGTCAAACACTGAGTCATTCCAGGTCAGCTCTGTATCTCCCCAGTGAAGATCAGAATGTATATGATAGCCCTTGATCGACATTGGCTGAACGACGGCATGTAAATGTTCACATCTCTATACCTGTATCAACCATGAAGTCCAGGGGAGCCTTCAAAACCCACATCCATGCTGGACATGTTACAGATTAAGAAACTGAGGGTTGGGGTGAGGGTGTGTCAGTAAATAACTCTATAGGTCTATGGCACCTGAGAACGTAAAACCCCCACTCCCGAGTCCTTAGTGTGGTGCCCTGTCCTGTGCTTCTGGCTCTCCTGGCCGGGTAGGTATTTACTTTTGCTGCTTCCTGAACTGGTAAACATATATATTTTTCAGTGGCAGGAAGCCTTGCCCCAGGGGGAATGTTACTTGGTTAATATCTGGGGAGAGAGAAATATTTTTCCCTTTGTTAGCTGGCTCTGGGCAGCCTGAAAACTCTTGATCCTCACTGTCTGCTGCTCGGGACATAATGACCTGCTTTCAATCCCTTTCAATTATGGGATTTCTGATAGGAATTTGGAAAACAACTCCTAAATCCCAAGGCTTGGATGGCAGCCCGTGTTTCATTTCCACGTCTCTGTACCCAGTTTTTCAGAGACTTTTTTTCACCTGCCTGACCTCCATCCTTCCCTTCCTCCCCAACCCCCCACCTGGAGGCTGTCTAGCCATCCTTCTTCCCTGGTTTCCTTGCTGGATGAAAACCTCCTTTTGCCTCCCATGCTGTGCTGTTTTTTTGTGCTGATGGGTGTCCCCAGGCCATCCTCACTGCGGAAAGCACCTGGCCGAGTGTCCAGGGAGAGGCCACGTTGGCAGGGGCTGGGAGTGAACAGAGCCAGGTTTGAATGCTGGTTCCTCCTTGGGTTAGCACCGGGGCCTCGAGCAACTGACCTGAGAGATCCTGAGCCTCAGTTTCCTTAACTGTAAAATTGGAATGATGGCATCTATCTTTGGGGGTTTGTGGTGGAAACACCCAGCACATAATACACCAACAGTCATTTTCTCTCCTCCTATAACTTTTGGTAGGACTACTGGTAGTGAGGGTGAGGGGTGGGGTGACGACCATAGAGATGAGTTAGGAAGGAGAGTCTCTCTACTGAGATTGGGTGGCTGAAAAGTCCAGCCTAGGGCCCTGGGTGAGGCCATGGAAGCCTTTGCTGGGTGTCAGTATGAGTGCAGAGTAAGCAGGGGAAAGGGAATGGCCAGTGGGCAATTCAGCCAGACAGACCTGCTGGGAATCCCAGCCCTGCCACGTAATAGCTGAGTGATTGTGGGTAATTCAACTGCTCTGTGTCTCAGTTGCTACATCTGAAAAAAATAGAAACAATGAAACAGTGATTCCCAATTCTCAAGGTATTCCGAGGATTAAAGCTAACATCTAGGAAGCCATTCGTTCTGCCCCTGCCTTTTTGCTCTGGGATCACCTTCTCTTAAGGAATGGGCCATGCTGGCCTTGAGATTGTGCCATGGCATCTCCTGATCAGGCACAAAAGGAATGGGAATTCCCACCCCCTTCATTTCCTAAATGACAAAACCACAGCAGCTACTCTTTATTGAGCACCAAGTAGTCTTAGTCTTTTCTTATAGGGGAGGAGACTAAAGCCCAGAGATTGTCAGTTGACTAAGGCCACCAAGCATGTTGATGAGACAGTTGGACTGTCTGGTCCTCTTTATGGACTGAGTGTGTGTGTCCCGCTGATAATCATGCATTGAATTCCCAACCCTTAAAGTGATGGTCTTAGAAGGTAGGGCCTTGGGAGGTGATTAAGTCACGAGGGTGGAGCCCTTAGGAATGGGATTAGTGCCCTTATACAAGAGGCCAGAGAGAGCCTTCTTGCCTCTTCCACCCTGTGAGGACACAGCAGATGGTGCCATCTATAACCAGGAAGTGGGTCCTCACCTGACACTGAATCTGCTGGTGCGCCTTGATCTTGACTTCCAGCCTCCAGAATTGAGAAATAAATGTGTGTGGTTTAAGCCCCCCAGTCTATGGCACCTCTGCTCTTGCAGCCCAAACAGACCAAGGCCGTCACAAAGACCTTCTTTCCCCACACCAGCCTCCTCTCTGAGGCCCTTCTTCCTGGATTCCTGGATCCCTGAGACTCAGGTGGAGCTGAGGGAGCTGTTACAGCCTATGTGGATTCTCTCCCTCTCATGGAAGCAGCAATGTCACTGCTTTGCCCTGTATGTGCGAGCTCCTTGCTGCTCCCACTACCTCCAGTTTTCTGACTGCACCATCCTCAGCATGGCAGGCAGGTGACACTGGGAGGTGGTAATGGGAATTTCTCATTGCATCCCTCCACCAAGCAGAAGCTCTGGCAGGCGGAAGGGCTGAGCAGGTGCTCCCAGGATGGCAGGAAGACGTTACAAGATTAGGGAGGGCACCGGGGCAGCTCGGGTGCCAGGGCAGAGAAGGCCACTTTGCCATCATTCTTTATGCCAGTGGGAGAAGGTGAGGGCTCCTGCTTCTGCCCCCTCTCCCCACGGGGGAGGGAGAAGCTCACAGACACAACACTCCAGAGGCAGAGGCTGGACTAACAGGAAAGAGGAGGTGGCATTGAATGTGAGCCCCACAGATGGAGAGGCCCAGGCTGCAGGGAGTACCAATTCCTTCACACACCCTGGACTCCATGAAATACCAACATAACTTGATTCAAAATCAGGAAGAAAACAATTGCCAGGACAGTGCTATAGTGATCAGACTGGCCAGGAGGAGGCCACCCCTGAAGGCTGAGTGAGAAGCAGCTGGCAACCCCCTTGAGCTACTGGCTAGCTCTAAGGCAGAACTTCCCTTTGGGGGTGCTTCTGGGAATGAGTAGCCAGGAACACTGACAATCTTTCCTTTTCTGGGAGACTTTAAAAAGAAGCCAGGTGCTCATGTGTCTGGCAAGGTTTAGATAAGGTCCTGCTTGAAAGAAGAGGACTTGCACTGAGAAAGTATAGATAATTCCACACTCATCCTCACATAGTCTCAGGCTACCTAAGTTAAACCAATAAGGTGAAGATTGGGATAGGGTGGTTTGTAGGGAGCACTTTTGGCCAGAGCAAAATGAGAGGAAAGTAGAGAGGAGAACGCTTGGCTAACTGCCCCCAGAATCCTGTCAGCCTGCTTAGTGGGGTGAGGGAAGGCCAGGTGTAAGCAAGGCCCGGGGCGGAGAGAGAGAGGGGAGCAAACAGGATGGACTGTAGCCACCTGCTGGGATGCCCGCCAGTAAAAGCAGTGTCTAGAAGACATCTTAGGTACTCGGCACGCTCTCCAAAAACTGTCCCTCACCTCCCTCTACAGAGTGGCTTCCTGGGGTGACGTTTCTATTTCCTGAACTGCAGACCCCTGGCTGCAGCCAACAGACCAGTCTTGGACCCTTGACTCACGTTGGCCAATCAGAATGTCTCACCTGAGAATTTGGAACAAAACCAGGAAAGCCAGTGGGATAATTGATAATCTTGCAGCAGGGAAGTGATGTTGCTCTAGAACTGGTGTGGCTATTTTTGCCATTGATACGGAAATTTTAAAAAAAGAGGTAGAAAGCACTGATCAGAGGAGGAAAGAACGAAGCAGATGCACAGCCCAAAGGGGTCTTGACTAAACACGTGGGCTAGTAGGTCCTTCATTCAGAAATGGCTCAGACACTGCTGCCTGCTCCTGAGGGGTGATGTGGAGCAGGCTGAGGGAACCTGTGAGAATGGGGGTGGGGAAACCCATGACGGGGTGGGGAAATCCATGAGAATGCACTTCTGCGCCCCTGCTGGCCTGCTGGAGCTCAAGAGATGGCCAGGCTCTGGTCCTCCACTCAGAAACGCCCCTTGGTCTCCTTTGCATCATTTGCAGACTCCAGCAAGTCTTTGTTGCTTCACCTGTACTTGGGCAAGACAGCAGACCCTGACAGGCACACCACCGCTCCATCCCTGCAGGGTTCATCGTTTGTGAGATACACACACTTCTCCGCCTCTGTTGCCTCTGCTTTGCATCTGCTTGATCCGTAGCCCCCAAATGACGGTTATTCTTTAAAGTTCAGCTCACATGTCACCCACTTTTCCGAAGCCTTTTCTGACTATCTCAGGCATAATTAGTCCCTCTCTCCCGTCACCTCCCAAAGTCCTTTCTTTGCATACTCTGTCACCGTCACACTTTTCATATTTTATTAGACGTACTTGATATTTAAGTTTCATTTTAAAATACAGACGTAGTACATATTTTCTTTATAAAATGAAGAATAATGTCTCTCTCACCCTCTAATCTTTCCAACACTATTCCACAAAGCTAATCATAATTAGCAGTTTCTCCGGAGGGCCTCCAGAAACTTCTGTGGAAGTAAGCATATAGGAGCATGTATTGTGTACAGCAGTCCTGAGGGGGAATACATTCCAGGACCCCCAGTGGATGTCTGAAACCCTGTATATACAATGTGGCATTGTATATACAGGGTTTCAGACATCCACTGGGGGTCCTGGAATGTATATATATACACACATACATACCTGTGATGAAGTTTAATTTATAAATTGGGCACAGTATACTAGTAAAAACAATGATAACAAAACAGAAAACTCAGTTGTGGTGGCTCACACGTGTAATCCCAGAACTTTGGGGAGGCTGATGAGTGAGGATTGCTTGAAGCCAGCAGTTCAAGACAAGTCTGGGCAACATAATGAGACCTCGTCTCTGCAAAAAATAAAAAAAGAAATCACTGGGCGTGGTGGTGCATGCCTGTAGTCCCAGCAACTCAGGAGGCTGAAGCAGGAGAATCGCCTGAGTTCAGGAGGTTGTGGCTGTGGTGAGCCCTGAGCATGCCACCGCTTTCCAGCCTGGGCAACTGAGTGAGGCCAACTCAAAGTAAGAATGAAAATGAAAATAAATAGAACAATTATAACAATATGCCAACCTCACTAATCTTGGGCTTTGGGGTTATTGTGAAGTAAAATAAGGGTGACTTAAAACAAGCACTGCAACACCGCCACAGTTGATCTGATAACCGAGACGCTACTAAGTGACTCATAGCAAATAGTGTAGACAGCAGGGAGACACTGGACAAAGAATGAGGCGCTTGTCGGGCAGGACAGAGCAGGGAAACGAGAGATTTCATCATGTTACTCAGAACAGTGCGCAACTGGAAACGATGAACTGTTTATTTCTGGAATTTTCCATTTAATACTTTCAGACTGAGATGGACCACAGGTAACTGAAACCGGGGAAAGTGAAACCACAGATAAGGAGGAACCACTGTACACTTAGTTATTTGACCCAAGTGGGGTAATATAAACTTATTTTTCTGTAACTTTTACTTTTATTGAATTTTATTTATCTTTATTTTCATAGCAAAGTACATGCTGTTTAATTTTTTAAAAATAGAGATGGGGTCCTGTTATGTTGCGTAGGCCAGTCTCGAACTCTTGGCCTCAAGCAATCCTCTTGCTTTGGTCTCCCAAAGTGTTGGGATTACAAGCATGAGTCACTGTGCCTGGCCCATTCTATTTGCATTAATGCTCTTGGGTATGTTTGGTCTACATCTGTCATGTTATTTTATTCTCTTTTTTTAAAAAATAAAATGTTTACTTGTTTTCTATTTTTTGCTATATTCTTGCTGTTTGTTTCTGGGTTTTTCTTTCGTTTTGTTTGTGAGTCTTTTTTTTCTCTTCCTCTTGCTAATGGTTTGGAAGGTTTATAGTTTGGTTTTCATCCTTGAATTGGTTACACTTATACTTTAAACAGTATACTTAAACATCTGTTTCTTGATTTACCAATTTTATTCTATATCCATGAACTCTTCACTATGAAAGATGTAGAAACTGGGGCACATATACCTCTCCCCACATCCCCTCCCCTACCACCGCCGTTGGTTAACCTGTTTCTTTTTTTATGCTGTTGTGGTTTAGTACAATTTCATTCTGTTCTGTAATCATAATCATCACAGGCGCTTAGCCTCAGTTTTATATTTAAATGAATATAATGTTTCCATTGACTCTTACATTTCATAATTTTTCCAGTCCTAAATTGATCATTTTGATACAGTTGACTCTTGAACAACACAGGTTTGAACTGTGTGAGTCCACTTATATATGATGCAAACTCATGTGGAAGGAGGGCCAGTTTTTTGTATCCAAGGATTCTGAAGGGCGAACTTTGGGAACTTGAGTACACACAGATTTTAGTGTATGTAGATATCCTGGAACCAATCCCTCACAGATACTGAAGAATGAGTGAATATCTTTTGGGAGACTAGATTTCATTTTCAAGTCACCTTCCTCCCCCATTGAACTTATGAGTGCTATTTCCTCTGAGTCTGTGTTGGCGAATGTCTTTCAGCTATATTTATATATGAAACTCAACCAGACAGGCTATCAGATTTGAAAATAAGTCTGTTACCTTCAGAATTTTGTATCCATTCCTACCATGTATTTTGACACTAAAAGATAAAGAAAAGTTGGAGCCTAGCTTGATTTTTCTTTTAGAATTTTGACTGTCTGAATATTCTCCATCAAAGTCTCATGATCTATTAAGGCTACTTTTTCTTCTGTAGATTCAGGCGTTTCTTGGTTCAGAAAAGTTTTCTTCTATAATATCTTTGAATGTGTTTCTGTCCTATGGTTCTGTCCTTTTCTTCAGGAAAAGACTTGTATAAGTGTTGTTGCTCACTATTTTATTTTATTGTCTTTATTATTCCCTCTTTTCTTTCATTTTAGAATCTCTGCTCTCAACTGAATAAATTCCACATCTTGCTGGTGCAAATTTTTTCCCTCTATCATGGCTTTCATTATTATTTTCAGTTTTTCATTCCATGTTGGATCCTGTCTCCTTGCCTATTGTTTTACATTGGAAATGTTTTACTCTGGTCTGTTATTTTCTCTGGGATATAATGGGGTAGAATGAGAATGTGAGCTGGGGCTGCCAGCAGATGTCTCTCAAATTCATTGTCTCAGGATTTGTTATCAAATATGCTCTGCCCTGGAGGCATACTTCCTCTGGATTTTCTTTTCTTTTCTATTGAGTTGAAGTCTTACTTTGTTGCCCAGGCTGGAGTGCAGTGGCACACTCAACGGCTACCCCAGTGTTGACCTGCTGGGCTCCAGTGATCCTTCCACCTCAGTCTTCCAAGTAGCTGGAACTACTGGTGCATAGTACCACGCCCAGCTAATTTTTTACTGTAGAGTCTCACCAAGTTGTCCGGGCTGGTCTCAGACCCGTGGGCTCAGGCAATCCACTCACCTCGGCTTCCCAAAGTGCTTAGATTACAGGCTGAGCCACCGAGTCTGGCCTCCCCTGGATTTTCAAATATCCCCTGGGTATGGGGTCAGTATGGGTCACAAGAAAGGCTCATAATGCCAAGGATTTTTGATTGGCCATTTCATGTCTATGCATCTCTTCTATGACATGCTGCAAGGCTGACTGCTGCTCCCTCTCCCTTCCACCTCACCTCATTTAAGTATTGGGGTTGGAAGTAATAACACGAGCTATCCACATAGTGCCTCCCTGTCCAAAGCCCTGTATTCTGTGCCCTTGCCTTTGTGGAACTGAATCATGACAGGGAACTTCATTCTTCCATCGCACACTCACATCTCAACTCCTTTTATCTTCAATAAATAATTATTTAGTCAGCTTTTAAGGATCGTTTTTCATGTTTTTAAGAAAATCTGGTAACATATATAATTTCTTCTTCTTCTTTTTTTTTTTTTTGGTCTTCCTTTGATGAAGTCCAAGCTTCACCAAAGGCAATAGGTATGGGTTTTAGCCTGTTTTGTTTAGAGTAACATTAGCTTTCGTAACAACTAACCCACCTCCAAATTTCAATGGTTTAACATAAGTTCATTTCTCACTTGTGTAACGGTTCAGTGCAGTTGCTCCTGGTCAGTAACAGACTGCCATTGGTGAGTCGGAGGCCTGGGGTCCTTTTATTTTGAGGGGTCTTAGAGTCCTCTGAAGCCTACCAGAAGAAGGGGAAAGAGGGTGACAAGAGCCCACTTCTTAATCACCTTGGTCCAGAAGTGACACGGGTCACACTTGTTCACATTCCAGCTATGACAACTAGATACATGGCTCAATTAAATGCAAAGGGGAGACCAGGAAGCACAGTCCCTGCCTGGGTGGCTGTGTCTCACCCACTTCTTTCTGTTATGGAAAGACAGGAACAAACTCTGGAAAGTAATTAATCATCTTAGCCCATAGTCATTTTCTAGTTTTATTAAAGATGGAATTTTCTTTACCATTTTCATTCCTTTTGTTGATTTCAGTGGGTCTCAGGGAAGAGAATACTGTAAAAATCTTTTAACTTATTTACAAACATGTCTCTCCCACTCATCTGTGATCTCCTCTAAGTAGGAGCATGACTTGACTGTTTTATTTCCCAGCACCTGGCAGAGCAGCTGACACAGAGTAGATGCTCAATAAATGTTTCTTGGATAAAAGGATGAATGGATTTTCTGTCCTGACTGGGTGAAAATGGTTCTTTCCACCTTCCTCATTCTCAACTTATTTTTTCTATCCCCTCTCTCTTCTCTTTGTAGGAGAAAGTTAAGAGAAGAGATTGTAAAGATGGCCCCATCCTCTTTTCTCTACTTCCTTTTTCTGCCATGATTTGGCAGAAAGCTTGTGTCTCCTGTCTCCCAGCACTGATTCACCTCTCCCCTGAATTAAATTTGGTTCAAGCCTGGTCTGCGGCTTAGCATGCTGCCTGCTGCCAAATCGTTTAACAATGTGCCTACTTGCAGCTTGGCTGTAAAGTCTGATGCTGGGGAGAGAAAATCTCCCTCTGTCCGGGGAAACATAACTCACTGGTGAGGATGCCAGGTGCCCTGTCACTCCAGCTGGTGTTAAAGGTCATGGGCATTCAGAGGGGACAGGGTGTGGCTCAAACATATGTGAAGGAGACTGATCAAGGATAAACCCTCTGCTTTAAATGCCCTGACCTAAGTGGGCCACTGTATTAAGATCCACATACCGTGGCAAGTTGCTTTTCTAAAGTAGACAGTCCTCAGAAAGAGTAGAATGAAGTAGCATGATCATTGAAACCCAACAAACTTGTATTCAAATCCTTGTCTGTCATTTCCTGGTGGTATGACTTTGGACACATTGTTATTTATTCATTTATGTATTTATTTTTATTTTTTATTATAAAGATGTGGGGTACAATTCAGGAGGACACATTATTTAAGCAAATCGAGCTTCACTTTCTTTATCCACAATATTGAGGTAGTGATATCTGTCCTGCTGGTTTGCTATGAGGATGAATTGAGTTCAATTCTGGGCATGAATGAGGCATTCAATATTTGTTGAGTGAATAAATGCCAAATGTACATAAAGTCCTTAACACAGTGCCTGGTACACTATAAACAATCAATATAAGATGGTTCTATCAGTAATGACAGGCTAAGTTTGCTAGGTTTACCGAAGTATCAAAGTCCTTAAATCTCATATCTTAAACCAAAGAAGGTTTATTTCTCAATCATGCTATGTGTTCACTGAGGGTCAGCTGGAGACACTACTTTGAGTCATCCTTAGGCTGATGGAGCAGCCACCTTCTGGAATTCTGTCATCACCGTCCCCTAACAGGCAATGAATATTTTTACATTCCTTGATTCTGAGTGTGGTCAACTGACTCTGACCAGTGGGATGTTAACACCGACTTAAAGCAAATCGAGACCTGAACAAGCACTTGCACATTTCCATTTGTGCCCTCCTAACTCTGCCATCAGCACGAGCCTGTGCTAGCCTGCTGGAGCGAGTGAGAAACTAGGAGCAGAGCCAAGATGGCCCTGCCACCCATCCAGACCATCTTAAATCAGCCGACCTCTAGCTGACTCCAGCCCCATGAATAAGACCAGTCAAGATCAAAAGAGCCAATCTCAGATGACCCCAGATTTATGAGCAATAAAACTGTTTGTCACATATAGAAGTTTGGGGGTTGTTAAATACCACTACTGTGGCAATAGATAACCAATAGACTCTGTCCTGGCCTTAAGCTCTTTGGTACTTAGGACTCCGTACCTCTTCACATTCCTCAAAGAAACTCATGGTAGATTTTACTGCAGATTTAAGAGGAGGTGTGAGGGAGTCTGACACCACATGACTTCATGAATCTATATGTATTATGGCTTCTCTGCCCTGTTTCTTTGGCTGAGATAGTAACCAGGCTTCTCCTTCACTCTTACCTTATACAGACACTAATATGCTGACTTAGATATATACTGTGTTCACCACTGTTCATCTCCTTCCTAAAGTCTCTCACCCTTTTCTTCCATCGAACAATTTAGCCTTGTCCCAGATAGCCACAAACAAGCACTTGGCAAACTCCTTTCATTTGTGGGACATATCCTTCTTAGAAGCCAGTGATTTAAAGATAATCATAACCCTCGCTCATTTTTCTTCACCATTAGGAAGCCCCTTATGGACAAAATGGTGCATCATTGGTTCTGCTATCCTTAGTACCTAGCAAAGCTATCAGATCACTTTAGGAAGTTTAGTAAATGTGTTTGGAAATACTCATTGTTATTGGAAGAACTGTAGAGCATTCACACCCTTAAAATCACTCTTTTGTGGGCAATGAAAAACCAATTATAAAGAGTAATCCTTATTTATCTTCTCTGTATTTGAGGACGATACCAGACATTAGACTTCTGTAAGTGCTCAGTGACATGAGATGCAGGAAAGTAGACAATGTGTTTTAGGGTGGTGGGTGACATATAGTCTTCATTTTATCTACACAAGGTTATAAGGTCCCAACAGATCATTTAGGCCCAAGATCAGAAAGCCAACAAGAGGTCCACTGGAGACAAACATCTGGACTTCTTACTCTCCACCAAACCAGACATTCAGTCTTGGCACTAGACACTTTGAAACTTGGCCTGGCTTCCCACAAAGCTTGGCACAGGGTCTCCAATGGCTCCATTGAGCTTGGCGGAGCACATTGACAGAGTTGGCCCAGAAAGGCTGCAGGACAACACCCAAACTCAGCAGTGCCTCCACCATGGAGCACTTGTTTTGGGGGCTTTACCTGATGAAGGGCAGGATGTGAACAGCCCCTGGCATGTGAATGGAAGCTGGTTCTGACAACCCAGAGCTCCACATGGACTCCTGGACTCCTCTGAGCCAAGGCCTGCTGGGCTCAGTTCAGGAGCACTGCTCTTGCCAATGGGCAGGGAGGTTTAGCATTCCACCCCTGCTCTTTTAATCTCCTCTGTGCAGGAATGTTCCACTGCAGAGACAGCAGAGCTTTCAGAGACAGGAGGGGGTGCCAAAAGGGAGAGGGTGGTGGAGAAACAACTTTGATGAGATTTAGGGTGGCATGTGTGTGTGTGGGGGGGGATGCTGGGTTGGGCTCCACCACAGACTCACTGTGTGACCTTGGGCAAGTCACATCCCCTCTTGGGACCCCATTTGTTCACCATCAAAAGATAAGAATAGACTAAAAAATATATATAAGGTTCATTTCAAGATAAAGTTTCAAAATTCTAAAAGCTGTTTTAGTTGTGAAGTCCAAGGTGGGATTTTGTTTTTAATCTCCAGGACCTCTCCTCTAAAAACCTCTCTATATAACTACTTTGTAGGAAATAGTATGCTTGTTTTAGTGGGGGAAATCAGAGGGACAATCTATCCCTCAATCTAATTCTAGGATTTTAAGCACCTCGAGGTAAGGCCATGACTCATACTGCCTAGCACACAGGATTCCTCTCAATATAACAAATAAAAGAGTACTTTGAGGTGATCCAGTCCATCTTCTCAGTTTTAGATAGGGTAATGGGAGCTGGGAGGGGAAGTTGCTTTCTCAATATTATACAATGAATTTCAGGCTCAGCAATCAGGTTCTCTGATCCCAGAAGAAAGCTCTTTCCAACAACTGAGATTTTCTGTCTGGACTTTCATGTAAGGGTGTCTGAACGCCAAGGCTTTCAAATACTTTGTCTTTTAAAATAAGCTTGACTCTTCCCTCCTTTGGGCAACTTTCTGAATTAACTCAGGGATTGACCGCAGAGACTATGAGAGTCCTCAACTTATGTGAAGTCTGTGAAATTCCACAGGCTTAAGTATCCCTTGGGAATCCTAGAGGGTTTGCCCAAGTAGCCCAAGGCTTGGACAACAGCCCCCACTGGAAGGGATGTGGCCTTCTGCATAGTTGGTCCTAACTCCAGCTTCAGAGTAGGATTTCTGAGTTGACATGACACAGTGCTATGTAAACAAGGGAGGGTCATGACCCACTACTGATGACTAACTTGCCAATTTGAAAAATCTGCCTGAAGTCAGAAAAACAAACCAGAACAATAAAACTTAAGGCAACCCTTTAGACAACCAGGAGGCAAGGGGAAGCTTGGAAAACATGAAAGAAGAAATTCCCAAAAGTCATTGTCCCTTCACAAACACTCACTATCATGTGACAACCAATGTGTCTGGCACTTTGAAACACATGAAGAGGAAAACACATCAAGGTCACCCACTGAGATCTCACAGTGTAAGGGAATTAGATAAGCAATCATATGGCTAGTGCTTCTTGGTCATAAATGAAACACATCTCATCTAACCCCTGTAGTTTAAACACCATATAACATTAAGCAGCCCAGAATATATTTCTCTATTGAGCTCCAAACCAGCAGCCTACACAGCATCAACTTCTGGGTGTTCACGGGTAACATAATACACTCAAAATAGAACTCATGGTCTTTCACCCCAAATTTCTATTGTTCTGTTATTGTAAATGATACCATCATTTACTCAGTTGCTCATTCCAGAAATGGAAGCCATCCTTGATAGCTACCTCTCCCTCATCAACCCCTTGTATTCAATCCATCCCTAAGTCCTGTCAATCCTAAACATATTTTAAATATGTATCAAGTTGCCCCATCTTAACTGCAACATCCTTGAATGCAAGTCAACATAATCACTTTCCTCAATAGACCCAGAACTGGCATTCTAGAATCCATGGTTGCTTTCAATTCATTCTCCACAGAGAAATTTTTTCAAACACACATTTGATTCAGTCATACTCCTGCTTAAAATGTCTCAATGAGGACTTGTGATTTCACTCATGAATAATTAACTGTTACAGGAATTGTCCTCCCACTGATTCAAACTTATTCAAGGTTACTTAACTGCTCATCAAAACAAAACCCAATGCTCTTGAGATACATAGAACAAAATCTAGCACCCAACAATATAAAAATCACAATATTCAACAGCCAATAAAAAATTACCAAGTATGCAAAGAAGCAGAAAAATATAACCCATAACCAGGAGAAAAATCAACCAACAGAATCAGATTTAGAAATTATAAAGATGGGTGAATAGTGGACAAAGACCATTAAACAGCTGCTGTAAGTCTGACAAATATGTTCATCAGTATAAAGAAAAACATGACTGTGATGAATCAAAAAGTTGAAGATGTAAAAGTATGCACATGGAACTTCTGTAGATGAAAAATACACTATCTGAAATGGAAACTAATTAAATTGAATTGAAAGCAGATAATATACTGTAAGTCTCCTATATACAAACCTTCAAGTTGCAAACTTTCAAAGATGCAAACATCTTTGTTCACATGTTCAATCATGTATGTTAGTTCACGTGTCTGGTGTACATGGTCATGTGGATATATCCTCTACAAGTGGCTGTGCTTTTGTGTACTTAACTGTACAGTACAGTACTACAGTAATTTTATTTCAAGCTCAGTATGTCTGGAAGCAAGTGTAAAAAAGCAGTGGTGATGTAGCTGGTACTGCATAGCCAATTGTGTTAGTTGGGTACCTAGGATAACTTTGTTGGACTTATGAACAAGTTGGGCTTATGAATACACTCTTGGAATGGAACTCATTTGTGTCTAAGGGACTTACTGTACTGCGGAAGAAAAGATTATTGAACATGAAGTTGTAACAATAAAACCTATTTTGTATAAAGCAAAGAAAAAGAAAATAAACAGTGCCTCAGGGAGCTGTGGGACAATATCAAGGAGTCTAGCATATGCATAATTGGAGTCTCAGAAGAGAGGAACAGACAAAATTTTTGAAAAAAATTAATGATTTTTTTCTCCAAATTTGATGGAAATTTTAAGTACATGATGCTTAATGAAACTCAAATAAAAGAAAAAACATAATGAAGATCATTTTGAAGAGTTTATTATTAAATTGTAGCAAACCAATGAAAAAAGGAAATTTTCAAAGCAACTAGAGAAAAAAAGACACCCTAAGCGCAGAGGAACAAAGACAAGAATGACAGCAGATTTCTCATCAAAACTATGTAGGCTGGAAGATAATGGGATAGTGTATTTATAGAGCTGAAGCAGAAAATGCTTAAATTACAATTATATACCCAACAAAAATATCTGTAAAGATTAAGAAAAATGAAGACTTTACATATCCACAAAAGCTGAGCTAATTCATGCCAGCAGATCTGCACTTAAAGGAATGTTAGAGGGAGTTCTTTGGGCAGAAGAGGGAAACCAAAGCATAGCAAAGGGGAGGATGAAAAGAAGAAGGGTCAACTGAGGGGCAGATGAGCAGATGGAGGACCTGGGAAGGAAGATTCAGAAGGAATGCAGCACATGGACTTTCATCAACCAACTTAGAACCCTTTGGCACTGAGGTGCCCTTTGGTCCCTGGTCAGTCTCTCTCATACACACCCCACTGTTTTCTTTTGCCTCATTTTTGGTAGAGCCCTGCACCTTCTCTCAGATCTGCTCTTTCTCTGTCTCTGTTCCAAAATTGTCCTCCTCAACCCTTTGACCCTTCACCTTCTTCTCTAGCCCCTAGCATTTCCTAGGAGCCTGGCTATTTCTCCTTGCCTCCGTGCCTCTTTTCCCCAAGAGACTGTCTGCTTCCTGCTGCTTTCTGTGTCATCCCACTCATATTTACATACTTGCTCACCCTTGAACATGATCTCTTTCTGTGGCTTTCATGGTTTGCTGTCCTCCCTTCTGTATCTTTTGAATTTTCCACATGAGCATATGTTACCTCAATCACATTAATGATAATAATAGTAATGATGATATTGATAAAAATCCAGGATGGGTAATGACTTAATGCATAAAGATTCCCAGACCCAGACTACCTCAAAAGGTACAAGCTTAGAGGATGCATGAGTGGGTGCAGACATGTTTCTTAGGCTTCCTAGGAACCGTGGGCACTTGCCATGCAACTGATAGGGACTTGTGTTAGCGCAAGTCAGGAAAACACCAGGCCATGTAGAGGAAACTTTAGTCATCTCTTTCCCCGCTAGACCTCAACTTGGAACCACTGGTGATTCTGAGAAGCGTGGGCCTCAGCCTTTTTTTCCCCAAACACCCTTGGCTTAAATGCTCGGAACCTTCACCTGCTCCCCAGTCAACCATGCCACAAGGCTTCCCTTTGCCCAGGACTGCTGTGAGGATGCAGCTGGCGCAGGGTGTTAGTCTCAAACTGACCAAATTTCACTTTGGGCTCTGCCTCTTATTTGTCTGTGACCCCCCAGGTAAGTAAACTCGATTACCTCGAGACTTAATATCCTTTCCTGTGAGCTGGGAATAATAGTACCTGCCTCTGGAGGCTTCTGGGAAGCTCAAATGAGGTATCAATTGTGAGTACTTGGCATGAAGTGTAAATATTTCCTCCTTCTCCTCTCTGTGCCAGTGAACTCCAAGTGGCAGTGGTTTGGGCTGTTGTCTCCCAGTGGTCATGGAGACAATGTCTTATGCTCTGAGCATCACAGCAGGCTGATGGGGCTCGTGTCTCATGTCCGTACATACTTTCAGGCTGATCACATCACCTGCCTCAGCCTCTGTCTCCTCATCTGTAAAATGGACATCACTGGGCCTACTTCACAGAGCCAGTGTGAGAATTAGGAGAGAATGTCTGTGAAAACACTGAAACGTGCCAGTGCCCTGCAGCACAGGTGGAAAACTAAGGTTTAGAGTTGTCAGAGCATCTGTACAGTGTCTCCCCATCTATGACATTGTAGCTTAGAATCCACACTGGAAAGCCGGATTGGTATTGTATGTGAATGAGAGTCAATTACCTGTAATTGTTAATACCAACTAATAGTAAAAAAAAGCCCTATCACTAACGAGATGTGCAATGTGCAATGAACGGGGGTGGGCCAGGTGGGAGCGGCTGGAGCAGTCGAGTCTTGTTTAGAAATGGCGGTGAGTGGGGATAACCCAAAGCAGCCCGGATTATTCTAGCTTTAGAATGTCTTTAAAATTATCTGCAGACAATGCAGACCCGTCTTGCCTGTGCTCCAGGCAGTACATTCCCATGGCACTGTAGTAGGCAGTGTCAGAAAGTTATTTCCTCTAAGGCTCCTGCCAGCCCTATGAGGAAGGTACATGTCTCCCCTGCTCATTTACAAAAAGGGAAACCAAGGTGCAGTTGAAGGCATTTCCTGAGAAAGACACAGTTCTAAAACCGTCCTCTTTCCCTGCTGAGGCTTAGTTGGTCTCTAGGAAAGCCTCAAGGGTCCTTTGGGGACCCTGTCTGGTGGCTTGGAGAGATGGGGCTGCCTCAGCCCACTGCACAGAAGCGGCATGTCTGAGGCAGGGACTCCAAGATCTTCTCCTTACCTTTCTATCCTCTTCTGAGACAAAGGTACTGAGCCCTCCATACAACCGGGGCACACCTTCGGCACTCTTGCAAAGGGGCAAGATGTGTGTGCTGTGGGTGAAGTGCTCGGTCACCACTCATGTGCCCCATGCCAGTCATTTCCTCACGTGGTGGCCCAATGATGACCCCATACTCAAGGAGTTTCACTGCAGCCTGCAGCGCCCAGATCCAGCCACTTGGGGACTGTGCATGGGCCTGGCCTGGAAGACAGATCGCCCAGGCTGTGCTAGGCAGTGGTGGGAAGTGGGGCCAGTTCCCATCCTGTGGTGGCAAGCAGAGGCCAAGAGGCAGGGGAGCCGAGGTCCCAGAGCAGTGTGGCTCTGGCTACACTGCGGTCAGAGCCAATGGGCCTTCTGGAAATGTCCCAGCTATGGCTTTGTTCTGTGCCCTGGGGAAAATGACCTCTTGCAGGCCCTTCCAGGCTGAGAGAGACAATAATTTTCTGCGTAATTCAGCCTCCAAATCTGTCTCTGCCTTCAGTCCAATTATTTGGGGTTATTGTGGGAATTCTGAGGAACGACTTGAACTTCATCAAGCCATGAACCTAGAATAGGAACCAACTGCTCAACTGGCTGAATCCGGCACCCAACCCCAATATTAATTTTCTATAAACGTAATGCAAATGGAATCAAAGTTGTTTTTGTTTTTTAAACAAAACTAAACCCAAGTGGATCAGCTGGAACCCAAATCAAATCTCTGTGTGTCTTAAAATTAACTAACCAGAACAAAATTATAAAATAAAAACACTTTTTGAATGAAAACACTATTTCATCAGGTTTTCTGGATGAGGATTTTTTTTAATGTTCCTTTAAAGGATGGAAAAAATTCCCAATGTAAAAATAATAACCACCCAGTACAAAACATTCAGAAAAACCCAAACAGCTTAAAGATGAATATCACTTCCAATCCCACCAGTGGAATATTTCCACAACTTTTTTCAATGCATCTTTTTTTTCTTTTTATGTGAATGTGATCCTTCTATGTGGGCTATTTGATCACCTGGTTCTTTTTTGTTGTTGAGACTATCTCGTGGAAAAATTCCATATCAATATCTAGAAAACCATGTTATTATTATTATTTTATTTGTCTTTTTAAGATGAGATCTCACTCTGTTGCCCAGCTGGAGTGCAGTGATATGATTATAGCTCACTACAACCTCAAACTCCTGGGCTCAAGTAATCCTCCCACCTCAACCTTCCGAGTAGCTGGGACTACAGGCATGTGCCACCGTTCCTGACTCATTTTTTCATTTTTTATAGAAATGAGATTTTGCTATGTTGCCCAGGCTGGTCACAAACTCCTGGCTCAAGTGATCCTCACACCTCAGCCTCCCAAAGTGCAGGAATTACAGGCATGAGCTAACATGCCTGGCCCATATTATTATCCTTAATAGTCGAAGAGTATTCCATTGGATATAACACTGCTTTATCTCACTAATCTTCTATTGATAGTCATTTAATTTACTTCTATTGTTTAACTTTTATTATTATTTTTTGAGTTGGAGTCTCACTCTTTCGGCCAGGCTGGAGTGCAGTGGCAGGCATGCTGACAGCCACCCCAGCATTGACCTCTGGGATCCAGCAATCCTTCCACCTCAGCCTTCTGAGTAGCCAGAACTACAGATGCGCACTACTGTGCCCGGCTATTTTTATTTTATTGTAGAGATGAGGTCTCGCCAGGTTGAGCGGACTGGTCTTGGACCCATGGGCTCAGGCAATCCACTGGCCTCAGCCTCCCAAAGAGCTGGGATGACAGGCTGAGCCACCGAGCCCGGCCCCCATTATTTTACTTGTACAAATAATGCTTCAGTGGATGGCATGCATATGAATCTTTGTACCCTGGACTGATTATTTTTGGACAGATTATCAAAGTGTTTCTCACTAAAGAATATACTTTTTAAAAAACTTTTCATACATAGTTCCAGATGAAACTGGACCCATGAAAGGCCACAATGATTTTCATTCCCACTGTCAGCAGACGAAAATGCCAATTTCTCCAAACTCTGGCTTATGGCGACATGCCAAAGATGCCCTTCACTCGACTTGCCCTTCCAGATTTCCAGAGGGAATGGTCCCACCCACAGCCATGGAGAGACTGTCCCAGTTTTTCCAAGACTGCGGGGGGGAGTCTTTGGACACGGAAGTTTCCATTTTAAAACTCCTGGGAACACTGGGATGAGTTGATTACCCTACACAGCCTGTGGCATCTGAGTGCCTAGGAATCTTCTGAGCCCCCCATGATCCAGTGCTGAGTTTTGCTGCATCCAACTGGACCGGGAGTGGACACCTGGCCCAAGGATGGAGAATGACTTGGCATGAGGAGGTGATCTGAACCGGTCAGATTTATTCTCTTTGGAAATTTGTTTTGAAAACAAGGAAAATAATTTATCAGTTAGCAGTGGGATCCAGATTCAAATGTTCATTCACCGAAGGGAGGACAAGAAGCTTCAGTTACTCTAATACTGGCCAAGGCAGTGAGGATGGAGAAATTAGGAGTAACTAAGAGGGGCTGGTTGTAAGAGACAGAGGAGCCGACGCACAGAGCAACTGTGTTGTGTTCACAGAGAAGTAAGATTCTTCAGTGTCCCTGCTCTTCCTGGGGACTTTCTTGTCCTCCTTTGGATTTCTCTGAAGCTCTCTTCAAAATAACTGCCCATGCCCCTTCCTTCCTATCAGGAAATCTCAGTTCTTTGTAAGCCAAGAGGTCTGTGTCACCCATCATTTTCATCCTTGCTAATCAAACTGATTGGTCAAAATTGACTTCTCATCTGATTTTGTTAGAACTTGCATATCGTGGCTAATACCAAGTTGGGACATCAAGGAAGTGCTTGCTTCCAGGAGGTCTGTGGGCCAGGGGCAGAAGAAGAATGAGGCAGGACAAGACTTGCTGGATGCTTTGGTGGGGTGTCTGATGCCCTCTCTTCCTGACCTCATCTTGGCAACCTGTTTCCTGTTTCCAGCATCGACTCTGGCCTGTGGTCATATAGGCTCCAAACCTACTCCTTGGTCCTTCTGGCTTTTTAATCCTAATAACTTCACCAAGATTAAACCTATCTCTGTGGTGGAGCAGGAAACATTTCACCTTGACCCCTCAATCAAGGCTGCCTTTGCTCTTGATCTGTTCTGTAACAGGAGCGCTCTTTAGTTTTCCCGTGACCCGAGGCTTCTGGTCATCCAGGTTTTAGCTCAACTATCTGCTCCTTCGAGAAGCTTACCTGACAGTCTCCATTAATGTGGCTTCCTCTTCTCCCCACTCTTCATAATATTATTGTTTTATTGTATGTATGAACCTTAGCATAATTTCAAATTCTGTGATTCCTTTTTGTTGTCAGTCTCCCATACCTGGAATTTATTTTTTATTTTTTTATTTTTTGGAGTTGCAGTCTCACTCTGTCTCCCAGGCTGGAGTGCAATGGCACACTCATGGCCACCACAGCCTCCTGGGCGATCCTTCCACCTCAGTCTTCTGAGAAGCTGGGACTACAGGTGGGCACCATCACCCCCGGCTAATTTTTTTATTTATTGTTGAGACGAGGTCTCACCAAGTTGCCCAGGTTGGTCTCAAACCCTGGGGCTCAGGAAATCCTCTCACCTCTGTCTCACAAAGTGCTGGGATTGCAGGCATAAGCTGCCTCACCTGGTTCCCACTCGGGACTTTCTTGTTCTTCCTGGGATTTGTCTAGGGTATCTTGATCACTGTATCCCCAGTGTCTAGGACATTGCTTCATGGGTGAGTGTGTTCTGACTGATTGGCTGAGTTCATTAATTAATGACAGGGAAGAAAATTCACCCTGAAGCATAAATGGTTTGGTCTCTTGTCATGGTCAGTCTGAGAGGAGATACCTGGTGAGCTCCCTACCTTTCCAGTTCATGTGGTTGGGGATCCTGATGTACTGAAACCCTCTGGTGTGTTTTATTGCACTTGGAACACCAGGGCCTACAGGGCTGGACCCCTGCTGGTCTATCCAATGCCATCTCCTTGTCTTTGCTTGCTAGAGTGGCTTCAGGTCCACTGGCCTTCTTTGTGTTTCTTGAGTCAAGTTCCATGCTGACTCTGGAACTTAGCACACCGTGTTCCCTCTGCCCAGCGTGTGCTTCCCCTTGTTTTATATGCAGTCCAAAGAAACGTTTTGCTGCCCTCTTATCAAAGTTTCTGCCCCTGGGCCTGGATCCATCATTCCCACCAGCTCACGTCCTTCACAGCTGTGTCCACGACCATGGGTCTCTATTCATTTGCTTTATTGCTTTTGTATTATGTGACTCTCTCCAGTCCCCTTCCCTGCATTTGAAGCTTCATAAGTGGAGACCCCATCTCTCTCTCTCTCTCCTATCATTATATCCCCAAACTCAAAACAGATGCTTGATAGTTATTTATTGAGTGGGTGAATGAATGAATGAGCTATTCTAAAACGCTCCAAGTCAACCACTGCAGGAGATCACCTCCAACATTTAACTGACTTATGGTCAATAATTCTGTACATCAAATTAACTCATTCAGTCACCAGAAAATGTCTGCATTCGAATCATCTTTAAAGGATCCACTAGAGAGTTATATGCTCAAGAATAAACACTTTGGGTTTTGTAGAAAAATGTGTTATAGACTTTAAGCTTCATCCACATTAAAAAAATTTCTGCTCCCAGTACCTCTATGGCAGTGAACACTTTCAGGGCCTTGTGTGGCTTCTCATGCAAGCCTTTTTTGTTTTGTTTTTGAATTGGGGTCTCACCCTGTGTCCCATGCTGGAAAGCAATGGCATGACCACAGCTCACTGCAGCCTTGACTCCCTGCGCTCAAGCAATCCTTTTGCTTCAACCTTCCAATAGCTGGGACTACAGGCACATGCTACCATGCCCAGCTAATTTTTAAAAAAATTATTTTAGAGACAAGTTCTCACTATGTTGTCCAGGCTGCTCTTGAACTCCTGAGCTCAAGCAATCCTCCTGTCTCAGCCTCCCAAAGTGCTGGATTATAGGCGTGAGCCACTGTGCCTGGTTTTCAGTTTATTTTTGAAGATCACTTGGGTCCTTGCCTTTGTGTCATTTTGAGTCTCCTTGCCCAGGTGGGCTGAGCTACCATTCAGATTTGACAACATGTCCCAGTGAACAGATGTCTTGGGGAGCGTCAGAATCTGCCTCAACATCAAAGGAAACCATACACAGAAAATAATATGCTGTTGGACAAATCCCCTTGAAGTGAGCTTCCAATAACAGGTATTTGAGACTAGTGGGGAGCTTTCTTCCAAGATGAGAGCACAAGGAACATAGAAAGAAGTATGTAGCTCAGGAAAATGTTCTCCTTACAAAAAAAGAGCATCTTTGCCTGAATGCCCTGAATAAGGTTAACTTTTCCACGGGGGAAAGGTTGTCAAGCCTCAGTTATCCAAAATGGGTTTGGATTTCAGCTGAAATCGCACCTATTTAGGCAATATGATCTGAAAGCCCTTCATGTTAAGTGGAAAGGGCATTGCACAGGAGGCAAGATTCTGGTCTTGTTCTGCATCTTACTGTTAGATGACCCTGGGCAGGTCACTTCTCCTCTGTGAGCCTCAGACTCCTCATCTGTCATACGGGAGTTTGGCTGGTCTCTAGGGATCCTTCTGTAATAATTTCAGTGATTCTCAATCCTGACTGTAGGTAGGGAGTGGGTAGACCCCAGGAGATTCAGAAGTCTGGCATATTCTGGAATGTCAACCCATGACAAATGACAAGCAAGAAGAAGACCAAGGATCACGGATCAGCTGAGGCTTTTAGTAGCTTTTCTGTTGGAGCATCTCTAGCAACTAAGTATAGCTTACTTGTTTATGAGCTGCTTAACAAACTTTTCTAAGATGACCACCTAAATCTTGTGGCAAATACCACCCCCAGACATTACAATTTCTGCTTAAGATAGGCTTAGTGCTGCTACTTTTTGGCTACACGAAGTTGGAAAAAATCTTTTTTTCCCCTTACTTGTAAAATGTGGGCACCATTTGTATCTCTTCCAGTATGTTTGTGAGAATTACATAAGGGAATGTTGATAAAGCAGCCAACATCATGTTTGGCGTATGGTAGATGCTCAATTGATATCAAGTTGCTCCCACTCCTTGGCCATGGCATTGAGTTAAGGTATATTTGCGTAGGACAACTTTCTTCGAAGTATGTTCTGTGGGATACTACTTCCTCCACGATGCTTTCCACAAGATGATAAAAGAATTTTATGGTCAACTACATTAGGAAAACTTGCATGCCATGGTCTCTTCTTGAAGTGGCATACAATAACATGCTGGTAAACCGGCTCTCTGAAGAAAATGAAAACAGAGCCCAAGATTTGTAGTGATTGCTAATTTCTGTGGAATAAATACTACTTTCACAATGGACACGTTGAAGTGACAAAAGTTGCCTCACTGAATGGTGAGAGCTGGTTCCAGCACGCTACTAAAATGACTGTTAGCCTTTTATAGTCTCTGATGTGTCCTGTGATGAAGAAAGCAGTTCTGCATTCCTTAGCTCAGTGTTTACCAAAGATACTAGACTAGGGAACCCTCTTGTTTCCTAATACCTCTTGACATCCTATGGGACTGGCGTTTCCTGCAACAGACTTTGGGAATGCTGATGTGTTTGTTTCTAAAAATTCATCAACATGCCATCACTTTAAAAAGTGAAAGTGCGCTACTACTTTTTGGCTGTGTGAAGTTGGGAAAATTCTTTGATTTTTTGTTTTCCCTGCACAAGTAGGGGGTTGTGTGCAAAAAAAGGAGAGGTGGGGGGGGGAAGAAAAGTCATGGTTGCCCCACCCCCAGCCTTAAGGAGACCTGACTGACACACACAAAGCCATGGGCCAACAGCAGCTGTGCTGGAACTAAGTAATCCGTGGAGGCTTTGATTCTCAGGGCAAAGAATGGGCCCAGACAGGCCTGGAAAATTGGGAGGGCTCCCCCGCAGGTGGTGGTTGTCCGCTGAGCTTCAGAGGAGGGCTTGAAAGGTTTTGGAGAGGCTCAGGGGAGAGAAAGGCTGCTGCAAACGGGCAGAGCCTGCAAAGACTACACAGGACAAGGAGGCTATATTTGGTGACCCCTGTCCCACCCCATCCAATTTCCTTTAGGGTCTTACCTGGAGTGGCAGGAACATCCATCTCCAAAGAGCAAAGGCCCCCTCTCAATCACCACCTCCCTCCCTGTCTGCTTCCTGGGGCTTGTTTCTGTGTGTGTCCGTCTCCCTGAAACTGGCCACGTATCTGCGTGCATGTGCGTCTGTCAGGTGGCTTAAACTGGGCACGGATCTACGTGTACGTGAGTCTGTCAGGTGGCTTACCAGGCAACCAGGTTCGTGGTGAAACCTCTTGAGGACCTCAGAGTTCAACTCTCTTGGTTGAAGGGAGGCAGTGTAGCCCAACATGGAACCTAAACTCCATGCTGGAGAAGACTGCCCCTCCTTTGGTTGGCAAAGAGGAGAGGCTGACCCTGAGCCCCTGGGGAGTGAATGTGGCCATTAATCTTTTAAAAATTGTTGTAATATATACACAACACAATATTTGCCCTTTTAGCAGTTTGCAAATGCACAGTTCAGTGGCATCAAGTACATTCACACTGTTGTGCAACCATCACCACCATCCATCTCCAGAACTTTTTCATCTTCCCAAATGGAAGCTCTGTACCCAGCAAACACTAGTGCTCCATTCCCCTCTCCTGTTATTACTTCTTTTTTTTTTTGAGTTGGAGTCTCACTCTGTCGCCCAGACTGGAGTGCAGTGGCTGCTCCCGGCCACCATAGCCTCGACCTGCTGGGCTCCAGGGATCCTCCCACCTCAGCCTTCCAAGTAGCTGGAAGTACAGGCACGCGCTACCATGCCCGGCTAATTTTTTGATTTATTGTAGAGATGAGGTCTCGCCTGCCCAGGTGGGCTCGAACCCGCGGGCTCAGGCAATCCACTCACCTCAGCCTCCCAAAGGTGCGGGATTACAGGCTGAACCACCGAGCCGGCTTGTTATTACTTCTTGACTACTACTTAGGTCCTAGGCACTGTTCTTTTTTTTTTTTGAGTTGGAGTCTCACTCTGTCGCCTAGACTGGAGTGCAGTGGCACGCTCCCAGCCACCGCAGCCTCGCCCTGCTGAGCTCCGGCGATCCTTCCGCCTCAGCCTTACAAGTAGCTGGAACTACAGGCATACACAACCACGCCCGGCTAATTTTTATTTATTTATTTATTTATTTATTGTAGAGACAAGGTCTCGCCAAGAAAGCTGATCGGTCTTGAACCTGCGGGCTCAGGCAATCCAGTCACCTTGGCCTCCCAAAGTGCTGGGATTACAGGCTGAGCCACCGAGCCCAGGCTAGGCACTGTTCTTAAACAAACAAACAAACGCCCAACTACATATACCAACTCATTTAATAGTGATAAAACCCTATGGGCTAACTACCTCCACTGACACATGAAGAAATGAAGGTTAAGCAGCTTTCTTAAGGCCATGGAACTAGCAGGTGGCAGCCCAGAAAGTGAACTCAGCTGGGCAACCCCTGAGCCCATAATCTTCCATCCTGCCTTAGTGCCAAGGCTGAACTCAGCTCAGACTCAACAAGAAGAAAAGGTGAGGCTGCCTGAGGCTCCATCCTTCAGTATCCAGTGCCTGAGGCCCCCGTGGAAGACACCTGGGGTAATCAGGCGACCATGAGCCGTGAGGGTGGGAGAAATGCTCCCATTGGAAGTTAGTCGTCAGCTAGACGTGCTAAGGAAGAAGTGGGACCAGGCCTGGCAGTCTCAGCCTCTGAGGTGGCTCTTTCTTCTGGGGGTGGAGATGGGGGTTACGAATGATGTCAGACTCGGGCAAGCTAAGGGCTGAAGCCAGGAAGTGCCTGGCAAGACAGCTCTTGGCAGAGATGGCTCACTCTGCACTTGAAAACAGCCATCTCTGAGCTGCCTCCAAGGCCCAAGAATAGTCGGACAGAAAAGTAGGAAGCAAGGTGAAGGTTTCTTGGCACTGGAGACAGACTGCTGGAACCTGATGGACATGGCCGGTCAAACACTCTCCACTGGGGATCTGACTTGAAGTAGAAGCTTTGGTCTCAGTTTCTGCATGGAGGCCTGCATGGCCTCCCCCAGTGGTGGCCTCATCTTAAATTTTCCTGTTTTTGTGTGCAAGTATATGCGTATCCATGTGGATTCAAAATGTTGAAGAATGAGGCTCTCTGTAGCTATTTCAGAGCCAATCACGTCAAGCCCAGACAGAGATCTGAGGCGACTAGCTTGTGTTGCTTCCTGTCAAATTCCTTGGCCTTCTTGGAATTAGACTCATAAGGTTAGTTTATACAGCCAGGATGTCTTTCCCAGCTGGAGAAGGGTGGGGTAGAGAGGGATTGGTGCTGTGCTGCTCCCAGTATGGTGAATGGGCAGTTGCATGGAAGGGACCAGGCTGGGGAGTCCATGTCATTGTCCCCTACATTCTCCCATATCCCCTTCCAGAGCCTTCCTTACTGCCCTGCTCTCTCCATCAGAATCACCTCAGATCCTGCCCCACCAAATAATTCTACCATGGTCTCTGCTATGTCCACCATGCTTCTCAAAGGAATGCTGCTCTGATCTTGATGCTCTGTGAGGTAAAAGAGACTAGATTGTTCTTTGAGCCAAGGGGTAGTCACTGATGGGACATGAGGTGGGCACCTGGCCCAAAGGCAGCCAGGTATACTATGAGACAAGGCCAAAGGCCAAAAAGTAAAAAACGGTAGGGGGGACAGTAGCCAATATATGCAGATCCATAGGTGATCCATATATTGGTATTATCAGTCATAGTCTGTAACATAACTGATTTATATGTTCAAGGAAATAAAAAAAGATTGAAAATTTCTGTACAGAAGTGAAACTCACAAAAAAATCAACTAGAAATTCTAGAACCAAAAGGTTAAATAACGCATTTTAAGTACCCAAGAGATAGGTTTAGCCATTAGTTCAGACACAGCTGAAGGCAGGATCAATGAAAAGGAAGGTAGAGGTAAATTACATGTGTGCTTGGTCACAGTCATAGAGATCACTCATGATTCTACCTTACTTGCTTGATGGCACCCAGAGTTCCTGTTCTACTTTCCTGTTCCATCTCTCCCCTATACTCCCCTGCTCTTCACCTACAGAGGAATTACCACTCCATGGCCAAAACTGCCACACATATTCTTGCTTTCATGTATGCTCCTCATTACAGGAAGTCTCCTTTCATTTCTGTCTGGTGGAACTGTCTTCATCTTTCGAGAATCAACTCAGATATTACCTTCTCTGTGAAGTTTTCCTCTGGTTTCTCCTGGCCCTTCCCTCATCCTTCATTGAGGTACTGGGCTGGGAGAACAATTCTCAGTACCATGTATTAAAATTATTTGATATGTCTGCTTATCTTTCCAGAAAAGACTTCACAAAAGGCACAGCACACATGTTATTCACCTTTTAACTCTCAGATCCTAGCACAATGCCTGGCACACAGTTGGCATTAAAAATTATGAATAATACAAGAAACAAATTCCTTTAGGGCCTACAGATGAATATCTTACTAATCTTTGATAAACTAATCTCAATGAAACTGTGACTTGAAGCATATTTTATTTGTCCATTCGTTCATTTTCTTCCTAACCACCCCACCAAAATATAAGCTCTACTGGGGCAGGAATTTTGGAGGGAGTCTGTTCTATTCACTGGAATCCCAAATGCCTAACATAGATTAAATGTTCAATAAATGTTTGTTGAAGGGAGGAAATACTCCCTGTAACATCCTGGAGAGAAATGGAGGGCAGGAGAACAGCTGTTCATCCAGCTTGGGCACTTTGAATCCACTATAACGTGGACTCTAGGAAGCAGGTAGACACCCAGCGGAGAGGGGAAAAGGTCGCAGAGAGAAGCTCTGAAGAACAATTTAGCGTATTTCCTGGTGTCCCATCTTTCAGTTTAAGTCCAGGTTTTAGATATTTAAGGGCAGTAGTACCTGCCCCGTGTGCTTTTGTGAGGATAGACTAAGCTCCGTAGCATAGAGCATGGAATATTGTACCCATTCCACTACTGATTTCCTTGACTGTATTGTTTGTCCTGAGTCCAGCCTGGGTTTGTCTTCTGGTTTGGCCACGGGCTGCCCTGTTCCTTCCAAGGGTCTTCCGTCCCTGTGCTCAGCCCTACTGAGTGCTAGTAGTTTCTGTGGCTCTTCCATTTGATCCTTGCCACATGCCATGAGGTTGATGTTCCTGGTACTGGTTACAACCGAGAAAACAGGTACCAAGAGGCACCAAGCGACTCGCCAACCCTCCCCATGAAGTGAGAGGAAGAATCAGGTCTCTTTAGTCATACGGGGCTTATCTTCCCAGCGTGCGTTGCCCCAAATTACACAGCCAGCTGAATCAAGGTCAAAACCCAGGTCTTCTGGATCTCAATCTAGTGTTATTTCACTATGTCATGACAGCAATGCTGGGATTCTCTCTGATCGTCACCAGTGTGCTCATTGGTCCATGGAAGACCCTGAGGACCAGAGTCTACAGACCAGGTCTCGTGGCCTCCAAGCCAGTGGCCTTCGCACTGTGTCACTCCACAGCTGGCACCTTGGCAGCCCCCAGGAGAAAGAAGCTGCTTTACTCAGGTGTTGCCTGACTTGGGTTCCCTACCTAAAAGGGACTCAGCAGGGTTGAAAAGCCCATAGGCAGGAAGACCCCTTCCCCAAGGCCTCCCTCGGCTACCCATGGGGACTCTGCTGTTGCTCCCACCCCCACCTCTCAGCAATCCCTTTTCCCTGCCACTGAAGAAGCTCTGAGGTCCCAGGGAGAGAGGGAGGAAAGGGCCCCTCCGTGCAGACATTCACATCCAGGTTTTTGGGGGCTTTCCTTTGCCTCCTGGGCTCTCCGAGCTGCTGCCAGAGCCAGAGCGTCTGTTTCTCATTAGGTGTACTTTCACTATGAAATGAAGTGCTCTTTGAACCTGTAGGAGCAGGAAAGCCATTTACACCCTCGAGAAGACAAGGACGCCAGCCTCGCCAGCACATTCCTTCGGCGCCTTTTATCTCCTGGGTGGAGCTCCCTGCAGCCGGGCAGGCAGCTGCTTCCACCCCCACTGGTGCAGCCATGGGGAAAGGTGGACTGTGGGGTGGGTGGAAGGAAGGAGTGGATCATGGCTCTCTTTCAATCCCGGTAGGAGAAGCACATTCCGACCAGAGTTATCTGCCCCTCTCCCTGCCCCTGCCTTGCTCCTGATACCTCTTCTGTCCTGAGTGGCTTTAATAAAAGCCCCAGAAATCATCCATCTGTCCATCCATGTGTCTGCCCGTCCATCTGTCCGTCTATCCCGACGAGAAGTGGTGACTCTAGAGATTCTGAAAATGTCAGGACCAGGAGAGTCCCTTGATACAACCTGGTTGGTTCTCCTTCATTTTATCCATGGGTAAACTGAAGCCCAGAGAGCAAACTTGTTTCAGGACACACAGCACGTTCACGGAGTCACTCTACAAATACTAGTGAACTTTTATGTGCCAGATCCCGCCCCCATCCCCACTGGTGGCACTCTGTGAATATAGCCACGGAAACAAATGCGTGTCTCCGTCTTCATTATTGTCCTAGTGAAGGGGGGCGGATGATCAACAAATAAACAAATAAATAAACATGACAATGGCAGTGGCAGATGATGGTAAATGCTTTAAAAAAACAACAGAGGTGTTGAGAGGAGTGACTGGGGAGCAGGAAGTGAATTTAGACGGGGTGGTCAGGAAAGGTAACATTTGAACTGAAGCCCCCCTGATGACAAAGAGCTGACCCAAGAATATCGGAAGGGTAGGGCATTCCAGGCAAGGGAGTGGCTGGTGCTAAGGCCCTATGGTAGGAATGAGCTTGCTTGGCTTGTTTGAGAAGCAGAGAGAAGGCCAGCGTGGCAGGAGCAAATGAGGGAGAGGGGGATTTATGTAAGATGAGGCCAGCTGGTCAAGTGAATCCTGCAGGGCCTGGAGACCATGTATGGAGCGTGGTCTTTGTCCACTTGGAAGACATGGAGATTTTCAACAGGGGGTTGATAAAATGTTTTCTTGAGAGGATCCCTCTTGTTGTATCAAGGGAAAGTAGGGGTCAAGGTCCACAAGGGGTGGCCAGTTGGGATGCCTAAGTAGACTAAATGACAACAGTGGTTGCCAACATCTCTCACCTGGTCCGTGACGTGGTCACAAGGTGGACAGAAGAGGGCAGAGCCAAGAAATATTTAGGAGATCAAGTCAAAGAGTCCCCATAATTTGCTCACGGCTTGGACATGGGCTGTGACGGCAAAAGAGGGGTGGAGGGTCTTAGCCTAAGCAACCTGGCTAGCTGGCCATGCCCCTCACTGAGAGGGAGACAACCGGAGAAGGGCAGGTTTCAAGAGGGAAACCAAGAGTTCTTTTGGGGTGGATTAAGATGGAAATGCCTCTCCCATGCTCAGGCAGGGCCTAGGAATCAGATGGACAGAAGTCTGGAGTTGAAGGCCAAGGCCAATTTCCCCCAGGGCTCCACCCGTACACAGACACCTGCACACGAACTCCCAGGATGGAGGAAGTGTGGGGGTCTCACAGGCTGTCCACTCGGGACAGCTGACTCTAGCCTGCTAAGAAGGTACATCTCCCCACCCCCACCCCTCCTTCAGACCAGGGGGTGGCTTTGGAACTGTCAGGGCTCCTACAGGGCCTTTCTTCTGGAGGTCCTCCCTAGTGAAGCAGGCCTGGCAGACACCCCGGAACGGGGGTGGGAGCAGGGGGTGTGGAAATCGGGCTTCTTTGGGAGTCATCATGAAAGCCTCTGCTAGGAGACTGCTTGTCTTGGTCTTAAGCATCTTCATTAATAATCGTCACCTCAAATTCCCTTCAAACTCTGGGAGATCATCAGCGTGGGTTCAATTGGCTCCATTTCATTGATTTGGACACCGAGGCCCTCAGGGATTGAGTGATTTTTTTCAAGGTCACCCAGAAGATGAAACCAGGACTCAAACCTGGGTCTTCTGAGACAGACCCACTGCGCTCTGCTCAACATCAAGCTGTCTGCCCCCAGAAAGGTCTTATTTTGAGAGAACCAGCAGCGTGGGCTCTGGGGCCAGACCACCAAGGTTCAGCTCCCGACTTGACCATGCGCAGGTGGTGTGACCACAGGCAAATTAGTCCACTTCACCTACTTGTTTCCCATCTATAAAGGGGATGGGTCAAATGCTGGCTCCAGAGGGTTATTCTGAGGATGAAGGGGACGGACATTCACAGAGCACTCAGAACAGTGCAGGAAGTGCCACCGTGTGCTGGAGACTGCTGTTCCCACTATGTTCATGAACGCTGAACAGAGACTCAGGGAGTGCCGGGGATCTATTAGCAGGATACAACCCCTTCATGGAACAGATGGGGAAACTGAGGCCTAGACAAGGAATATGGGCAGTCTCGTAGGCAGATGGGACCCAAGAATCAGGCTGGTGGAGGAACCCTCTCTCCCCTTTGAAAGTCACCTCCAGCCAGATGGTTTTTCCTCCAGGAGACGGACTTCCAAGCTCTCTATACCCTTAATTCATGTGGAATTTCTGCTCTGGGCCCGGCTCCCGGGAGGAGCCCCTCCACCCCTTTATGAAAATAGAGTGGAGTCATTCGGCAAAACCTCAAGCTAATGCTTTTAAGGAACTGGCAGGTTGAAGCAGGAAACTGTTCTAAGTAGAAACCACAGAAACAGCACATGCCTGTGGCTGCCGACTGCTGCCTGGATCCTCGCCGGAGGCCCTTGGGCCGGGGGAGCTATAGGCCACGCCACGTGAGGAGGCCTCGGGAGCCCGGCCCTGGTGCTGCTGACCGGACACGGCCATGTGACAGCAAACGCCATGTCTCGTGGGCATATTTTAAGGTCAATGCAATGTGGGGGGTTAAGGGGTGGCCAGTAGGCCACCGTCATGAGAAACACAGAAGGCTGGTGTCAAAGCCAACCTGCTTTTTTCTGTGCAAGGCCCCCATGCTGTATCTGCTCAAACTAAGGCCCAGAGGGGGCCAGCAACTTGCCCAAGTCATTCAGTAAGGGGTGATGAAACAGGAAAGGACCTGCATTTTCTAGAACCTAATCCAACGCAGTTGAACAATACTCCCCTGCCCACCAACCAGTTACTCATTTCAGGGAAGGGTAATTTTAAAAATTTATTTATTTTAGAGATAGGATCTTGCTGTGTTGCCCAGGCTGGTCTCAAATTCCTGGGTTCAAGTGATCCTCACACCTCAGTTTCCCAAGTAGTTGGGACTACAGAAGGGTAATTTTTTTTAAGAGCATCAATTCCAAGCCAGAAGATCGGAGTTCAACATAGGCTCTGCCTTGTCCCAGCTGGGCAATCTTAGGCAAATTACTTAACCTCTCTATGCCTGTGTCTTTTTCTCTTTTTCCTTTTAACAAAAGGTGAGACAGTAACACTACTTACCTAACAGGATTTCGAGAAGGACTCAATGTGATAATCTCTGTGAACCTCTGCGTATCGTGACTGACAAACAGCAAAAACTCTGTAAGCTTTTTATTTGTTTTAATGTATTAAATGCCCAGTAAGTGACAGTCAGGTTGCCCCAAAGAGATCAGTCCCATGGGGGAGACAAAAAAAAAAAGGTGAATTTTGACAGATTGCTAGAAATGCTGTGAGAGAGAGGGAAAGCAAGGCAAGATGCCATCAGCAGCCCTGACCCAGATGAAGGGCCTGACCCCAGGAGAAGGCAGATGCTGAGAGGAGTGGGCCAAGCATTTATTAAACACCTATTATTTGTAAAAAAAAAAATTAGAACCCAAGACTGGGGTGTTCTTTCCATGACATCAGACTTTCTGCAACTTTTGAGAACAATGCGAGCAGAACATGTCTTGGCTTCCCAGGAGTGGAGATACATTGCATGGGGTCACCCTCCCCCAGTACTGGAAGTCATGTGGGCTACAGAGTAGAATCTAAGTATTTCTTCATGAAGCTCAGTACAATAATTAGTTTCCAAGCTTTACATCTAAAAAGCCACCTACTTAGTGGGGCAGAAAGAATAATCTCCTCACTCCTACCGCATGCAAAGATGTCCACGTCCACATCCCCAAAACTTGTAAATAGGCTACTTTCCACACCAAAAGGGATTCTGCTGATGTGACTAGGTGAAAGGTCTTGAGATGGGGAGATTGTCTTGCATTATACGGTAAGTCTGATGGACTCGACGTCATCACAAAGGTCCTTGCAACAAGGAAGTAGTGAGGTCAGAGTCAGAGAAGAAGATCATGAGGCCACGCAGAGGTAGGAGACGTGAGTCAAAGAACGCAGGAGCCTCCAGGAGCTGAAAGAGCCAAGGACATGGATTCTCCCGGAGGGCCTTTGGAAGGAGTCACCCTGCTGACCTCCAGCACGGAAACATAATACATTTGTGTGTGAAGATCGCACATTTGTGGCTCTACGTGTATGGTCATTTGTTACAACAGTCATAGGAAATATATACGCTTAGTCCACATTTAGTCTGACTCTGCTTTAATCTGACCTTGGTCATCTTAGCCCTGGCCTTTGCTATTCCTAGCACAATCCCCCAAACATGAAAAAGTACTCCTGAGCATGACATCAAAGGCCCTGTGTGCTCTGGGTCTTTCCCAGTTCGAGCCTCCTTGTCACCCCTCTCTCATCTTAGGGGAGGATCTTGGAGAAAATAGGACCTTGCATCTTTCTGTTTCCTGTGGAATAGTCAAGAAAGTCCAGGTAATAATAACTAATAACCTGGGTTGGGCTCTGAGGGGTACTCAGAGGGGATGTGAACTCTGTATCCATGTGGACCTCAGAGTGTCATGCTCACAAGGTGTGGCATTGTGGTCTGGCTGTTGGTGATACCTCTCTCACCTCTAACCACCTCTCCCATGCACCTGTATCAGTCTTCATTTGCCTGTCCAGGAGCTTATGTTTTGCAAGGCAGAGGGTGCTGGGGTAGTGAATGGTTTGGAGAATAGAGCTTGAAAGGGACCGAATGGATCTAGACTTACCTGGTCTCTTTGTCTGCATTATATCCTCAAAGACAGGAGGGCGTTAGATGCAAAACCAGATGAAACTATCTAAGGGCGGCCATAAGACTCCAGTTACAGCTGAACTGGCCTCCTAATTGGTTCCCTGCTTCCACTCTTACTACCCCACAACTCAACAAAGTACCCAGCAGATCTTCTAAATATGAAAATCAGATGAGGTCCCTCCCATGCTTAACCTCCCCCCAACCCCCCAAAAGCTTGCATTGAGCTTGGAATGAAGTATATTTGTCCTTCCACCGAGTGCCTCTGTACTTCCTGTGCATGGGCCACACCAGCTCTCTAAGCCCTGCTCATGGTGGCTCCTTCCAGCCTTAGGGCTTGAACTCTTTCTCCTCCCTTTAGCTGGAAAACCCTCCCCTTGACAACTTTGTGTCTTGATTATTTCACATAGTTGGGGTTCTCAGCTAAACAGCACAATCCTCAGTGGGGCTGACCTTGACCATATATTTCAGTTTGGGCTCCCCTCAACCAGAAATTGAAAGAAAATTAGTACAGGTAGCTTATTTGCAAGACAGTCCCAGGAAGTACAAGTGGGGGAGTCAGTAAAGTGTGACAGAGATGGGTGTGTTGACAGCGTATGTTACTGAGCTGGTTATTATGGAAGGAGACTGAGGCCCGGTTCTGCTGGGGGCCTCTGAGCTACTGTGCAGAACACGCGTCAGAACTGTCCCACGAAGAGATAGAAATCATAGAATCTATCTGTGGGCTCTTGCCTTCCTTGGTTGTAGGTTGCCCTAGGGGACAGTCAATCTCTGTGTGTGGCACCTGAGAAAGCTTTCAGAAGGCGAAGAGGAGAGATACAGGTGGGTGATATCTACATGCTTGGGAACTGACCATAGAAGGTGCCCATGGACTCAAAGGTGAACCCAGGAGACATGGGATGGGGCTACCTCGACCTGTCTAGTGCGTCTCTACCCAGACAGTCTTATTTAGTTTCTTTATAGTTCTGAACTCTTTCCAAAGTTTCCTTGTGCATTTATTCAGCTCCCCTTAGTTAACTGTCTGTTCTGCACATCCCCAGCTAGAACATCAGGTACACAAGAGTGGGGGACCCATCAGTATTGTTCACCATTGATCCCCAGGCTAGAGAACAGTGCCTGGCACAAAGTAGATTCTCAGTAAATATGGGTTGCATGAATGAATGAGTGAGTGAACGAATGTGCTGCTTCAGAGCTTGGGGGCAAAGGCACTGCCCGACTCCAGAGGAGCTGACTCCAAACAGCCAGGTGAATGATAGACATGAACAACTTGCAGGCAGAGCCAGTGAGAAAGGGAGAGGGGGGTTGATACCCTACATAATCGCAGCTGGTAGCCTGCTGTGCAGGCAGATGAAAATCACCTTTAGGGGACCCTCAAGACAATTGTGATGGAGACTGAGGTCCTACTGCTACATGTCTGGAAACTTTGAAGCCAGCAGCCACTTTATCAGTAAAAGTATTGATGTTTGCGCAAACACTTCCTTTTTTAATAAATTAGAGTGGGTTCAAGGTTACCCCCATAATGACATCACTCTCGCTGACTCACAATCCAATCTCCTTTCTTGAATGGGAGAGAAAAGACTGAATTTATAGCATGTACTCACTCAGCAAGCACGAAAGCGTGGCCTGTTTCCACAGTGCTGCAGAAGGGCATGGATAAAACCAGAATCCTTTCTCTCCCTGCCGAGTGACCTTGGGCAAGTTATACTACCTCTTTGAACCTCAGTTTTCTTGTCCTTCATCTACAAAACGAGAGTGATAAAAACTACCCTATAAGGTTATTGAGAATCTTGGTGGTTCTTAAGAGTGTGCCCTGGACACAGGCAGTCGTCTATAGGTAATGATTGCTTTCTGTAATCCTACTGTTAATGGCCACGATGTGGATGATGGTGGTAAAGGCTTGGATTGCTCATGAGGGCCACACACAGGCTCCAGACGACTCCTTGGGTAAGTCATCACTGCCCTTTCAATCACAGCACATCAGCACCATCAACGCCACCAAGCCTAATGCCCTTAGACAATGACTTTGTCTAAGACAAAGAGGAATCATCGTAGGAGTAGCCACTGTTGACTGAGTGTTTGCCTTGAGTGTTTCCATCCTGTGGGCCCACCTGGACCTACTGTGAGGTGCTGCACCAGGCCCTTTTGGTCTGGTGTCATTAAACATTCATTCCGATTGGGTCCTGCTACTTGCTAAGCAGCCATCTGAGCACACAGCAGCTTCCCATGTGTTGCTCCCTTCAGGAAGAAGAGGTCAGACATGCAGACGCCAGGATTTCCTCATTCTGGCTGACTTTTGCATCATAAATCAGTAGCTCGGCACGCTGAGCTCCATTTGATTTCCTACCTGTCTTGATAGGAGAGACTGAACTGGCAATGTCTTCAAGAGCGTTGCGGTCTAAGTGTTCATGAGGGGTCTTGTTTCACGTCCAGACAATAATGTTGTGAGCTTGCTGAGCAAGTATCCCTCTGAATGGTGTATCTGCTCAGGATTTGCTGGTAAGTTCTGGGGTAAGTTCTGCAGGTTCTGGGGTATCCTCTCCCACAGAAACTGGGATGTAATGAGTGGGTATCGTCTGAGATGCTACCTTTGTGGCGACGTGTCACAAAGCATAGAGAGCTGATGCAGGCCTTGGAGGTCTTCCTCATCTTGCCTTTTGCTCCTCCACCAAGACGCTGCCTGCCATTCTCCCTTCACCGTGTGTCCATTTCTCAAATGCCCTCTCTGGTCACACTCACAGCATCTCCACCTAGAGCACACCTCCCATCTCTCCTGAAAAACTCCTGTCACCCTTTCTGTGTCACTTTCCAGGATAGCCTTTTCTGATCCCCTGGACAAGGTATGTCACCTGATACATGGTCCCAGAGCCCCTGCACTTATAGCACTCATGGCAGTGGTGGCTTCTTGTCTTCTGGCTGGCTTCCTTCCTGGCCTGTGGGTTCCATAACAGCAGGACATACCGCCCTTATCTTCCTGGTGCCCAACCCAGCACCTGGCACAGAGTAAATGATCAATAAGGTGTCATTAGGTGACGACTGATTACAGTGCTGTGTGGGGGAGTCTTAGGTTAAGAGTCAAGAGCACAGACTTCCTGTCTGACTCTGCTGCTCCGTGGTGTGTGCCTTTCATTCTCTGGCCATTAAGGCCAGATGCCATCTCAGGACTGGGATTTAGGAAGCCCACGTGTTGGGGGCATCTCTGCACCCAACTTCCTAGGTGACCTAGAAAACGTTACCTCCTTCTGGTACCTCCAGTTCCATAATCTGTACATCTGGGAGGAAGCTGTCCACCACCATTTCTAGAGAAGCTGATAGAGGACGAGTGAGGTCATGCCCAGGAAGTTCTCAGAAAGACACAGCTTCTTGAAAGCCTATGGTCAGTCTTTGAGATTCAGGACACAACCCAGGCTCTTGGCTTGGCCAGCAGTGATGTCAGAGCCAGCAGTGAGGTAACCGCCAAGGCTGGAGTGGGGAGAGCTCTCCAGCCAATGTCCGGTTCTGCTTCTCAGCCTATGGTTGAGCATCTGTCTTTATGTCTAAAGGAGATTCAGGATCAACACCAGGGATAGAGACTTGGGAGCTAAATCCTTCACAGTTAACCAGACTTCCAGATGTTTCCAAATATATGACTGAGATACAGGCAAGCAGAGGCAGTAGTCAGATGTAGTAGCAGCCATATGGTGTGATATTTAGAACTAGAGGCTCTGAAGGTAGGCCACCTAGGTTGGAAAACCAGTTCAACTGCTCAACTTGCTATTAATCAAGACTTTCTCTGTGTCTGTTTTTCTCACATGTAAATGGGGATGAATGCATGCAATGTTTTGAGGGGTTTCTGAGGAAATCCATGCAAAGAGATAAATATAGTGACTGGCACAGAGAAAGTGCTTAATACATGTTCATTGTTATTGCCATTATTCCTGTGTTGTTTTCCCAAGTCCCTGTAGAACTGTAAGCACTTTCACTTACTTCATACTAATGAAAAACCTCTGCTTGGGAAGTACTTCCGGTGAGATTTTATCCTCTCACTGGAGTAAGGAGGGAACCACTTGAGGTCTGATCATGGTCTTGCTCAAGGCTTCACACCCAGCACCTAGCACAGTGCCCAGCCCACAGCAGGCTCTAGGAACCAACTGATGTCCCTGGATCTACGCAAGAACTCTGGAGGCAGGGCTTCTTACTGGCATCATTTGGCAAATGAGGGGACAGAGGTACCTGCCCACAGTCACCTTCATTGTGAAGTCAGAGTCCAACCTGCCTGACGCCAGATCTAATACTTTCCACTACCTTCTACTTCCTGGCAACTCCTTACACTAATGCAGCCTGGCAAGATGGTTCAGGCAGCAGAATGAAGTGGTGAGACCATGACCTCTGGAGCCGGAAGGACAGGTTCAAGTCCCAGCTCCTCTGCTTCCCAGTTGTGCCTGTGAATGAGTCATTCAACCTCCCTGTGCCTCCTTATCTCATCTGTAAAGTGTGATACACAGTGTATGTGTATCCCACAGGGTAGATCTTCCTGCTCCATGGACAGACGGGGCTATTTCACACAGGTGAGCCTAATCACTTAAGATTCCAAGGCTCCTGAAGGTGGGAACCATGGTCATTCACTTCACCAAAGTTGCTTACGATGTAGAGATGGGGGTGGGGAAAGCATTTATTGAGTACCTGCCACGTGCCAGGCAAAGTGCTGGGGGCTCTACGTGTGCTGTTTCATTTCATCCTGACATCAACTTTATAAAGCTATTTTCATAAGTCTTATATGACTAATGGGGCAAAACCAAAATGAAACAAAACCCTGAGGTTCAAGAGGTTAAGAAAATTGTCCAGGTCTTCACAGCTGATAAGGGATTCAAACTCAGGGCAGTTAAACTTCAAAGGCGTGTCCTTCTCCCAGTACCACGACGTCTTTTCCATCAAGTCTGCACCCAGAGCACTTGGGAATTGGCCCATCCCTTACATAGCAGCTGAGGGTAGGAGGTGAGAGCAAAAGAAGGAAGTGATTTCGATTTCCAGCTCCGTGGAGGTCTAAATCTCAGGCCCCTGAAGGAAGCTTGATTGAAGGAGGCCACAGCAGCAGCGGCACCAATAGAATTTTATCTTGCCCGACCAGGATATGTCAAGGGAAAGAAGGCAGCCATATTACACAATTATGATGACGCACGGACCTTTCTTGGGCCTAAAATGCTTTCCGAGTCCCGAGGGGAATAGCATGAATACCTCATTGTACCCATGGAAGAGGAACTAACAAAGACTTCTTATCTTCCAGCTTCCTATGCCAGGATCAGAATTATCTCTGACATTCTGGGCCGTCGGGGGTTCTCCTTCAGCTGCCTGGGCCCAGGAGAGTGGCTCCTTATCGCTGGCTCTCGGCAGCTACTCCAGGTCTAACATGACTGGCGCCTGCGGGAGCTCAGTCTCTGCCATATCTGTGGTCTCCTTAAGTCAACAGCCTTCTACTGTTCGTCTTGGTGTCCAGGTCTGGCACAGGGCTTGGCGTGAAGCCCAAGCTCACAGAATGCTGAACCGAAGCCCACAGGTTTGGCCAAGTACAAATGACCAAAAGCTCATGGGATGATCTTGGAGTCTTCAACATGGACATCTCAGAGTGGCCCAGCTGGGATGCTGACCAACAGGAGCTGGAGCGTGGGTTTTCAGGCAGTGGGCAGTGACCTTCCTGAGGAAACTTTGGACAAGGAGGGGCATCATGGGATTGCAGGATCCTAGAATTACTTAGTCAAAACCTGGTGGAGAGTGAGATGTGTGCTGTGGAAAGCAAGGACTGACAATTCATCAGCAGGGCCAGAAGCCAGGATTGAGCCAAGCAAAGAGCCAAGACAGGACATGTGATCTGAGTGAGAAAAGGTCAGAGGCAAATAGGCTGTCTAGGGTCACTGCCTACATGACCCGTGGGTGTGTGCACAGGCTGAGTCAGTCACCACGAAGGGGCTGGGCCTGGTGAACAGATATAATGCCTCATCTGGTGTCTGAGAGTCAACAGCTGGTGACATCTTTGCATATGGGAGCAATCTGAAAACTTCCAGAGCCCTTATTAGACCAGTTAACAGTATGGGTGGATACACATATGTAGGGTATATCTTGGGGAGTGTACTTAGTCTAGAGGTCCACAATTACCCCTCCAATCATCTTAACTGCCCATCCTCATCTCCAGGGGCAAGGGACAGTGAGGAAAGAGGATAGGCAGCTGCTGTTTTGTTCGACACAGCCCTGGCCACTCCAGATTTCACACACAAGACCAGAGGGGTGGAGGCAGGGACTGACCCAAGCTCAGCCAAGACTCTTCCCTGGGAACTTGGCATTGGCTGAGGGAAAGAGAAAGAGGCCAACAGACAGTAGGGCAGGAACCCACTTGAAAGACAGACAGACAGCTAATCCGTGGAACTTGTCTGGTGATGCCCGCTGTGCTTCCTACTGTGTGGATCTGAGAAGCAAAGGAACACCAACAGCAGACACAAAGGGTGGGGCTGAGAGCAGAGATGAAAGGAGAGCCCAGACAGTGTTTCCGGATTCTAGGCCATTCCTGGATTTATTGATGCCTTTGGATTTCACATGACATTCCCGGTGTGTCTTAGGCAAAATTCTACCGTAACATGCTCACATTGGTTTCTGCAACTTGTTACCCAGGGGTCCTAACCTACTATCCTATGCAATCCCCCCGCCCCCAGCCTTTGATGCCTCCAACTCAGTGTTGCTTCTCAGGGTAGATATGGTCTTCAGCATCCATTCCACTCTCTTCTAATGGGCCTGCCTGTTCCAGAAGGGTCAGTAAGAGCCAAAACCACATTCCTAGACTTCCTTGGAGTGAGGGCTTCAGGCGTGATTGATTTAGGTTCCCCCAATCAGGGATTTGGGAAGCAGATGTGAGGGGAGGGTCACGCTCCATCTACCTTCACTGTCATTTACTAGGTTCTTCTGTAGAAGTGTTTACAGAAGTCTCTGTTTCTGGTCACTGCCTATCTGTGTGCTGAGGGGTAGGACACAAAGTATCTGCCTTTTTCAGGCTCTGGTGTCACATGGACCAGATTCAAATCCCACCTCTGCCATTTCTAGCTGTGAGACTTTGGACAAGTGACATAACCTCTCTGTGCCCTAACTACCTAATCAGCAAAATGGGGATAATGACGGCACCTACATGACAGGGCAGCTGAGGTCATGAATGTTAAGTGCTTGAGAAAGTGCCTGGTTCAGTAAATTCTCAATTAGTGCTGTCTAGTATTATTACTATTACTACAGCTAGCAGGTCGAACCCATAATGTTGCAGCGGGAAGAAAAAGACTTTATATACATCACCTAGCACAGGCTGGGACACTATCCTGCCCCCTTTCCAGCTTCCATCCAAATCCAGTCTGGAATCTGGTGGCTCTGGAAGTTCTGGTTACCTAGAAGGGGGTCAGTTTTATTCCCGACATACCAAGTCATCCAGTGTCACCATCAGCTGGCTATGCTGCTGCATCCCACACCTACAGGTGAATCATGGTCAGCAGCCTCTAGCCGCCAGCCAGGCCACCAGGTCCTCCAGCCCACAGAGGCTGGTAACATTTTTGCCCTTTTATGAGCTCATATCTGGGGCTCCCACTCACATCTGGGATCTCATAGCACTCCAGCCCGCACCCTCATACTGCTTTACTGACAAAGCAGAGAGCTTGGGCTTGATGGCCTGAGGGCAGTGAAAGGGATCAGGATGTGTACAGACAGGACAGAGGCCCAGAGGCAGGGAGATGGGAGCAAAGAACTCCTGCCCAGGAAGTTCCATTTGGTGAGCAAAGCAGGGGCCATATCTTTCCACATTTGCTAGAATCAGAGTTGGGACTCATCTACTCCAACCTTCTCAGTTTTGTTGTTGTTGTTGTTAATTTTAAAATTTGCTTTATTGAGATGTAATTTACATGCAATGAAAGTACCAATTTTAAGTGTTCAGGTTCCACATGTGTTGGCTAATGAATCCACCCATGGGGCCTTTACCACAATCATGATACAGAACACTTTTTTCACCCCCCCCTCAAATTCCCTCATGCCCCTTTGCACTCCCCTCAGGCCCCAGGCAACCACTTATCTGCTTTCTGCCCCTAGAGATTCATTCTGTCCTTTCTAGAGTTTCATATAAGAGGAATCACGCGCATCTGGCTTCTTTTGCTCAGCATAAAGTTTTTGAGATTCATCTGTATTGTTGCTTGTCTCAATAGTTTGTTCTCTTTTGTTGCTAACTAGTTTTCCATAGTATAGAGTAACTACCTTCTCATTTTATTAATGTTACCCAACAATATTGAACTCATGCCATTTTTGTGTTAGTATTTTGTATAATTTTCTATCTGAATCCCCACAATCTCATGAGATAGGTACACTTAGTATTCCCTTTTTATGGATGGGAAAACTGAGGGGCAAGAGAAATACGGTAGTTATCCTAAAACACACAATGGGCAAAAATTTGAACCTACATTTGAATCCAGAATTTGTATCCTTCATAATCATGATCTACTGTCTCTCATTTTACAGACAGAAAAACAGAGGCAGGTTTGGAAGCAATTTGACCAGCATCATACTATATTACAGCAGAATATTTTGAGAATACAAGGGCTCAGATTCCCAGCATATCATGTGACCTCCTTTGAAAGGGGCCCAAAGACCTCACTGGCCCCTTCCTTCCTTGAAGCCTGTGTATTCTTCAAATGTTCTTCTATTTTTATTATTTTACCAAACATCTGCCAGCTCAAGGTCAGGAATACCTGGAAGCAAGCAGACGCAGCTCTCTGAAAACAAACCAATGGGTCCAAACACCAGCCACAGAAGGACAGAAAGGGGAGAATTGTAAACAACAGTTCAGGATCTTTGTCTATGCTAAGTTCAAAATGTTCAGTGATGTTATAGACCCAAAGAGCCCAACAGACTATGTGCCAGATCCAACTGCCTTTTATAGGACAGTCTTCACAGGTCAGCACAGTCCTATGGACTGGCGTGTTTATCACCCAAAGCTCAAAGCAACCCCCCGAGCTTACACATTCTTGCTATCCTCATTTTGCCAAGGAGAAAACTAAAGATCAGGGAAGTTAGGTGATGTCACGGAGCCATTCCTAGGAATCTTTTCTATACATGGTCTTGTTCCAAAATCCTTTTCAAATGAGGTCCACTTAAATAACTGTTGCAGAGGTGGTGTCAACTACCAGATCTCCCAGTTCTCCCCCATCCTCCCCATTCTCCCTGGAAGTCAGGCTCAGGCCTTTGAGGAGTTCTGACTAAGGAACTATGAGTGAAGGAGCCAAGGCGTTACTTCCGGGCAGAGGCAGTTCAGAGCTGAGGTGTCTCCTCCACCTTGCTCTTCCTTCCTGTATGCTGGCTGCGAAGGCTACATGTTCCTGGTGGCATAATGGCCAGACGGAGGAGGACCGCCTGACCCACATCTGATGTCACATGAGCAAGAGATGAGCCTCTACTGTGGTCAACCACTGGGATTCCAAGGGTTTATCTGTTGTAGCAACTAAGCATTGATTATCCTGACGGTAATATAGAAATAATAACCACAACTACTGTCCTTACTTGGTGTTGGCTCTGTCCCAGGCACTGTGCTGGTCACTCTGCATCTGTTAAGTCCTGGATTTCAGTGGCTCATTCACCCCCAGACTTAGGAAAGAGTGGTCTCAAGTGGGCTCTGTATTTGTTACTAACGTATGAGGGAAAGACTCCATTACCAGAGATAATACAAACAGCGGCACAGGCCTGAAAAATGCCAGCTCCCAGGAATGTGGACATGATGTCACTAAATAGAACCCCGATTTATCTCATCAAGGAGCAAGAACCACAGGGCTCAAATAGGAAATGGAAATAGAGAGGCTTCTGAACAAACTGGATGGGAGAGAACAACGCCTCATAGGGGGGATCCCCTTTCCCCTCCCTGGTGGCAAATGAAGTGCCAAGAGGAAACACTTGCCCATGACTCTGAATCTGAAGGAAGTCCTTCCTGATAGCTGGCTTCCTGTAATAAAAAAAAAAATGCCCTTAAGTTATTCCCTCCTGACTCTACTGCCCCCCTGGGATTATGCATGGCATCTGGGCCCTCAATTTAAATTTAAGTTCATAGGTAGGGTTAGGCTTTGAAGGAGGGGATGTGGGAGCCAAGCATTAACACATGAGCAGGAGTTTGTCAGCCAGAGAAAGGAAGACAGAACTTTCCAGGACAAAGAATGCCAGGTGAAGACATGAGGTAATCAGAAGAGTTGGCATGTTTAAAAATGATCTGAAAGCTCTGTGTCTAAAACTCAAGGTGAGGCTGGAGACTTCGGTGCTGACCACACCAAGAAGGAGGTCAGTCCTGGTGCAGCACTGCTTAGCCCCTTCCAGCTGAGTGGGTCTAATCCTGGGTTCAGGTAGGACCCACCTCCCCTGCAGACAGAAGCCAAATAATCCAACCTCACTTTTCTTAGGTTGTAAAGGTGATATTTTATTTCCCATTTGTTCATTGTTTTTTCTTATTTCTTAATCAGTTCTGAATTTGGGCAGCGAAGAGGGGTATTACTTAACTGTGTTCCCTTAAACATCCCAACGGTACATACTACTTTCAACTCCATTTCACAGATGAGGAAAATGAGGCTCAGAGCACTGGAGTTACTTGAATTTGGTCATATCCAGAACCGATATCACCTGGTTCACACAGGCACAGTCGTTGAAATATTCAGGTATTTCCATATTGGTTGCTAATTAGCTGCTACCTGACCACCATCCTCCCCTTCTGCCCCCCCCCCCGCCCCACTTCCTGGCCACTTTGTGATCCATAAAAAAAAAAAACAACATGCAACACTGGGCACAACAAGGGCTTTCTGACCTTGCTCCAAAGTTATCATTGACTAGTCAGTTCCTGAATCATGTCAGTTGTTAAGTATTTTGTGGCTGCTGGATGCCAGAGTGAGTTTGAATCCGTGTCTAGTGGGTTCTACCGCCAGTTCTCTTTTCATGCTATGAGCCACTTCCAGCCCAGAACAAGTGGGAACAGTCCTGCTGCTTCTGGCACATTCCAGACCCCACAGAGGCCTAGGGTTCAGCTTTGGAAGACAGACATTGGGAAGGACACCAGATGCCTGGAAGTGTCCAGAGGAGAGGGACAGGGACAAGGGGGGACTGTTTTAGTCTCCACACAACCACACACACTGATATTATGATCCTTATCTTACGATGGGGAAACTGAATCTCAGAGAAGCTAGCAACTTGCCCAACCTGAAATTCAAACCCAGACATACTGCCTCTAGAGCCCATTTTTTTTTTTTTTTTTGGTTGGAGTCTCACTCTGTTCCCAGACTGGAGTGCAGTGGCCCGCTCCCGGCCACCACAGCCTCGACCTCCTGGGCTC